>NC_057800.1:79675916-79948367 GCF_018294505.1 Triticum aestivum
CCTCTAGACATACTTTCGATCCTACACGGGTTCATGGAGCCGCTAGTGAGCAGCAACCCGAGGGAGGCCTTCGTCAATTACCACGACCTGGACATCGGGCAGAGCGCAATGGGCGACGACAGCGTGACGACATAAAAGAAAGAGGGAGGGTTTGGGGGCGGAGTACTTCATGGGGAAGTTCTGGCGGCTGGCGACGGTGAAGGGGCAGCTGGATCCCGGCGACTACTTTAGGAACGAGCTGAGCATCCCGTCGCTCCTACGTGTCTAGCTAGCCTGCAACGACCATGGTCGGCTATGCCCATTGCATGGTGGATTCACTCGACAAGGCCGTCATGGGGGAGGATCTCTTCTGGGCCATCCGGGGTGGATGCGGTGAGAGCTTCGACATCGAGGTGTCGTGGAAGCTAAAGTTGTTCGTTGTCCCTCCGACGGTGACGGTGGTGAACATCGCGAGGACCTTCGACGAGACCACTGCCGCCGTCATTGCCAAATAGGAGACGTTCACGCTCAGGCCGTTCCTCCGGGTCCTCACCACCTGCGCCGTTGCTGCGGGGCAACAACACTGTCTTCCAGACCCTCTTCCTCGGCATCTGCTCGTGGCTCATGGGCAAGATGGAAGCGTTCTTCCCGGAGCTGGGCATGACAGCCGCTGACTGCGGGGAGATGAGCTGGGTGCACGCCATGGCATTCCTTGGTCTGAGCAGCACCGACATCAACATCCCCCGGAGGGGATGCTCAACCAGACCAACAACCTGGGCACCTACATCAAGAACAAGTCGGACTACGTACGGTGCGCCGTCGGCAAGGCGGGGAGGGAGAGCATCTACCGGGAGCACCTGTTGCAGATCGGCATCCTGATGAGCCGCACGGTGGCGTGGTTGGCAGCGTCATCCCAGACTCCCTGACGTCATACCCACACCGCAGGGGCATGCTCTACAACATCCAGTACATTGGCTTCTGGTGTTGCGCGATCCACGACATCGCGGCAGAGGCGGCCACCAGGTGGATCAATGGGCTGTACGGGTTCATGGAGCCACTGGTGAGAAGCAACCCGAGGGAGGCCTTCATCAACTATCGTAACCTGGATATCGGGCAGAATGTGGTCGGCGAGGACGGCGTGACGACATACGAGAGCGGGAGGGTTTGGGGGGAGAAATACTTCATGGGGAACTTCTGGCGCCTGGCGACGGTGAAGGGGGAGGTGGATCCTTGCGACTACTTCAGGAACGAACAGAGCATCCCGCCGCTCCTAGCCGTCTAGGCTTTCCTGCAACAAGTGAACTTCTTAAAAGGAAAAACAAATGAAGTGGTAAGGAGTGATGGCTGAAGAGTGCAGATTGATGTGTACGCCAGCCAACATGCATGAATGCGTGCATGGGCGTCAGATTGTCTTTGTCTTGAACAAGGAATAAAGATTTGGAACGATTATGGATGAAAAAGATGTATATGTCAGATTTTGCCCCAACCATCGGATTGAAAATCAATGGCCGGGCACCCTTTCCCCTCCAACCCAACCCCTTCGTCCTCTTCATCATATCTTCTTCCAGCCTGAACCACCTACCTGAAAAGATCGAATAGCTTGTTGGTGTCACCGGAGGCTAGTGGGCACCGTCGTGTGCTACCTTCGCCCTGCCGTCATCGCCCAGGCTGCTCCTCTAACCCCCCAATTCTTGCATCGGCGATCACCCCATCCCCCTGACCCACACTCGAACACGTAAAGCCTCCGCATCATCTCCCCCCGTGACACTGCAACAAGCGGTGTCGTCTCATGCTTGTTCCTTATGAGGCCTTGTCGGGGACACCGCATCAGGCAGCATTGCCCATGGGTCGGCCTCGGGGCTCCGCGAGCGCCTTCGCTTCTCCACAAAATCAATTTCTAATTACATTTGATCTGGTTTCAGATTGTAAATAGTCCCCACCTATTTCCCCAAGGGTTACCCTAGGTATCGAACCCATGGTAAATTCTACTAATAGGTAGGAATTCAAGCAAGCTATTATTGCCATTAAGAGTTCAATTTTCTCGACTGAATATGGTAAGTTCGGCACCGAGGGAGGGTACCTTAGTGGAGGCGGCATCGGCCTGATGATGCGCATGTTCGGCACCGGGGCAGACAACATTCTCGACGCCAGGATCGTCAAAGCTGACGGTGACCTCCTCGACAAGGCGACCATGGGGCCGGATCTATTCTGGGCCATCCGGGGTGGAGGCAGTAAGAGCTTCAGCGTGGTGGTGTCATGGAAGCTGAAGCTCTCCATTGTGCCTCCAACGGTGACGGTGGTCAACATCGCCAGGTCCTTCAACGAGACCACTGCCGCCGTCCTCGCCAAATAGGAGACGTTCACACTCAGTCCGTTCCTCCCAGACCTCACCATCCGTGCCGTGGTGTCGGGCAACAACACGTTCTTACATACCCTCTTTCTCGGTAGCTGCCCGTGGCTCGTGGGCAAGATGGACGCGTTCTTCCTGGAGCTCGACACGACGGTGGCCTACTATAGGGAGATGAGATGGGTGCGTGCCATGGCGTTCATCGACCTGAGCAGCACCGACATCAACATCCCCCCGGAGGGGATGCTGAACCGGACTAAGTACCTGAGCACCTACACGAAGAACAAGTTGGACTACGTGCGGTGTGTCGTGGGCAAGGCGGGGTGGGAGAGCATTAACGAGTAGCACCTGTCGTGGAACGACACCCTGATGATGGTCATGGAGCCGCACGGTGGCGTGCTCAGCATCGTCTTCCCGGACTCTGCCATGTTGTACCCGCACAGCAGGGGTGTGCTATTACAACATCCAGTACGTGGCCTTCTGGTGCTGCACGGGCGACGGCCGCGCGGCGGATGTGGCCACCGGGTGGATCAATGGCCTATACGGGTTCATGGAGCCGCGGGTGAGCAACAAACCTAGGGAGGCCTTCATCAACTACCACTATCTAGACATTGGGCATAACATGGTGGGCGACGACGACGTGACGACGTACAAGAGCGGGTGGGTTTGTGGGGGAGGGGGGGAGTACTTCATGGGGAACTTCCAGCGGCTGGCGGCGGTATGCGGAGCTCCAGCGTAGATTCCTATCATATCTTTGGAATGGTGAGATTAGGGTTTCTCGTCGTACGTGCATGCCAACGAGATTTGATGTTAGGAAATTCAGATTAATTTAAGGGTTCAACAACAACAAATGCGACTCCAGGGCACTCTTCCTTAGGGGCACATGCATAAAGACTTCTAGGTTGTAATTGACAAGGTCATGCCATCTTCGGTATGTGAGCGGCGACATCATCGCGTTGTCGATAGTGGTTGTTCGGTGCTCTAGGTACCTCAATGTAATTTTTATTATATTTTCGAGGAACTTTTAATACATTAGTATCTATTCGAAAAATAGAACCAACTATCGAATCCAAGGATATGTTCTCCCCCATTGCTTGTAGAGCATCATTAAAATGTTCCGGTTTGCCACTACCAGCAAAACATTTTGTTAATAAGGCTTTCTAATCGAATGATAATATAGCATCAAAGAGACACAACACATAATGTACACACATCTAGCCTCTGCATGATTAGGATGTACACAACCAACACAATACACACACAAAGATCATACACGGTTGATGTTATACCCTAGATGGATTAAAAAGAAAAGAGAAAAAAGGACAAATGATGATCCACACCAAAGCAGTTGTTGAGCCAACGAAGATGATGCAAGCGCACACAATCTGGACATGGACACGTGGGCACAACCACACAAAATGGAAAGCGTGCACATAGTAGGCAAGCAACCCAACTATTAGGAGCCATACAGTGAGTCAAGAACATAAGTCGGGCGCAACGGCCCAGCCATGACATGCGCTACCAGAAGATGGTTACCACACCTGCCATGCCAGAGGCCACAACAAGGATGATGCGTCGGGTGGAAATGTGGATGCAGGGGAGAGCCTTGCCGCCGCTTGTCGTAGCCCAAATCCACCACACAAATGATATATATCGCTCTCTACGAGTGTTAAACGCTTCGATCGCCTAAAGCGATGGCACGTATGGGCCAACCCATTAATGCACACCTAACAATAGAGAAAGAGAGAAAAAAGGGGAGCATCTAGCGGTCGATCCTGAGTTGGCTGGGTAGTGGAGTAGTGCTGCTAGACACTGAGGCACAGTTGGATTCGTGCATAATTGGGTGGCGTGACCAAATTGAGGGAAACTGTCCGAGCTGGAACCTTCTAGGGACGAAAACTGTTGTCTTCCCTACTTTTTCTGGGTTTCTATCGTTTTTTAGCATTTTCCTTTCATTCCTTTATGTTCCTTTTCTTTTTTACTTCTCCATTTCTACTTTTTAACTCGTGATTTTTTTAATTTATGAACTTTTCATATTAGCGAATAATTTTCAAATTCACTAACTTTTTTCAAATCTATGAGATTCTTTTTATGAATTCACGACCATTTTTTTGGACTCACGAACAATTTTTGAATTCATGAACTGCTTTTGGTTCCTGCACAATTTTTGAACACTATAAATGTTTTGAATTCATGAACATTTTTTGACCGCGAACAATATTTTTATTCATATTTTTTTATTCGGGAGCAACTTATGAATTCATGAACAGTTTTTGTATTTATAAACATTTTTTGAATTAACAACATTTTTCAAATTCATGATTTTTTTTCATTTTTAAAAGATTTTTTGAATTCACAAACATTTTTTCATATTCATGAACAATTTTTGAATTCATTACTTTTGCAGAAAAAATCCCGGAAATCATACCTACACTATTGTAACATTAAGCGAGACAAGGCGAGCCGCGGTATTGGGCCGACCCACACCACACTTGTAATCGAGCAAGGCAAAACGTCCTGACATGAGCGATCACCCCCTTCCGCCACCAAGTGATTCACTGCCCTTAGAAAGAGGCTGAACCCCGCCATCACCGTCCTTTGGCACCTAGGTGGGGCTTCTCAAGATTTCAAAACAAAAGGTGCTGAGTTGGAATAACATTCTAAGGATTCTTATGGTTTCGTGGAATCTAGTTACAGGAGAAACGGTAATGGGGAGCTTTCACTTTTTTCCGCCTGACTCTTTGATCTTAAGCTTAAGTAAGAATGATGGTTTTAAGAATGAATGATTGCCCTTCTCCAACCCTTACCGCCCAACCGGAGAGCGGATGACTAATGTGTTTCACTTATTGAATAGGGTCTATGATCAGGGGCGGATCCGGAGCTAATCTTACCCTGATGCACCACTTAACCATGGTTTAAAAATTTCAAACAACGATGTATTAAATAAAGGTGTGTTTCATAGCTTGCAACATGGATTACCAAACATAATATAAGTGGATTTATAAACAGAATGCAACAGTCAGACTCCTTAATATAATGCTAAAACAAATGACAAATTACTTGAAAAGATCTTGCATTCTCAAATTCCAAAACATATCATTAGACATTAAAGGTTCAATAACCTACAATGTAAAAACTAGAACTCAATTTTCAAGTAGAACATAATATAATGCACAAATCAAAGTACTTAAATTTGTTGAAATTTTAAAAATTACCTTCGTTATATTCTCTTCCTTCGAGCCATGAAATACTCAACCACTTGATCATTGGGTGACCTTTTCCATTGCTTCTTTCTTCACATAACAAATAGCATCATCACTCAAGTTGTCATCGTTGAGGTGATTGTGCAAGCAAGTTTTGACCAATTCCACTGCTGAAAAGCACCTCTCACATAGCAATAGCAATAGGCAATACAATTAGTTGCCTGGATCATATTGAATCTCCTCCTCCCAATTCATGTCCTCTAGAGTATCTTGTGGTCGTGCCTTTCTTTTTGAGAAGAAAATTGTCCATATTATCTCACTTAACAAATAAAACTACAGATGAGATATCGGAAATTGTGAAGCCAATGAAGTATACCTCACATAATAACAAGTTAAAACAATAGCTAATGCTCCGTGTTTTGCCTAAACACATAGATTTAAATATTTTTAAATAAGATTTAGCCCAATAGCCATAATTTCATACATACAATTGTTACAACTTACAAAAACATTTAGGACAAACAACACAGAAAAGGGTTATATTCGAACCTAGAGATGACTGTAATCTCTACTACTTAAAAAGAATGTAAGGTCTCATTTCACCTTTCTTTTCACTACCCTTCGTCCAACCTTCCATGTATATGATAATCAATCACCTTAATTTACTAACCTTCTGAACCAATTCACTTTAATTTACTTATCAAACTTATAATCAAAATATAAGATAATTCACGATCAGAATTTGATGAACATTTATTTACATAATAACATTATTATTAATAGGTAAATCACAAGTTAACATACTAGAGTATTTATATCCCGTTGCAACACACGGGCATTATTCTAGTCTAGAAAAAAGCAAAAACACATTGCTATTTTGCTAACAGAGAGGAAGAGAAAATTACGACGCGCTGTATCGTCTCGAGGGAGGCGGACGCGTGATCGGTGCAGCCTGCAGCGTTAGGTGCGGCCGATCGGCAATCTGCCGGCCGCCGCCATTGCGTGTATGTTTGGATCAATGAGGAACAGATCCGTGCTGTCGGCTGCTTCAAATCGTCAGGAAAGGATGCTGCTGCGCGTATGTTCGGATCGATCGGATCCGTGCTGCCGGTTGCTTCGAATCTTTAGGAACGGATCGATTTGAATCAGACCGATCGGTCGCCGCTGCGCACGTTCGCTATGTGACTGCTCGGCCTCGGGACAGAACAAGAGACGAGGAGGCGGGATTGTTTTTTTTTTGAGTGGGAGAGTGTCGGTGTCAAAACCGGCAGATCTCGGGTAGGGGGTCCCGAACTGTCCGTCTAGGCCGGATGGTAACAGGAGGCAGGGGACACGAAGTTTTACCCAGGTTCGGGCCCTCTTGATGGAGGTAAAACCCTACGTCCTGCTTGATTGATATTGATGATATGGATAGTACAAGAGTAGATCTACCACGAGATCAGAGAGGCTAAACCCTAGAAGCTAGCCTATGGTATGATTGTATGTTATCCTACGGACTAAAACCCTTCGGTTTATATAGACACCGGAGAGGGTTAGGGTTACACAAGGTCGGTTACAAAGGAGGAGATATTCATATCCGTATTGCCTAGCTTGCCTTCCACGCCAAGTAGAGTCCCATCCGGACACGAGACGAAGTCTTCAATCTTGTATCTTCATAGTCCAACAGTCCGGCCAAAGGATATAGTCCGGCTGTCCGGAGACCCCCTAATCCAGGACTCCCTCAGTAGCCCCTGAACCAGGCTTCAATGACGATGAGTCCGACATGTAGTATTGTCTTCGACATTGCAAGGCGGGTTCCTCTCCAAATTCCGTGTACCTGTCAAAATAGTGTCCGGCCTTGTGTGAATGTTGCACTCCTTGGCTTCCACGCCCAATAATGGCCACTTTCCACGTGTCGAGCGAATGTGAAGAGCCAGGGTGTTTTTACATTTACCCCCCTAGCTGTGTGAATGAGCTACCTATTAAAAAGACGAGGATTCAGATCCAAATCACACCATCCTCCCTCGGCGAGCCTTCATCGGAGCGCATTCAATAAAGATCCATTCCATCATGGCCGATCGACGCAGCTCCTCCTCTCGCTCCCCTAGCCCCAAGCCTGGAGATTGGGCGAGATGTTCTGTCCCGCACAGCAAATTAGTGATGCTTCAGACCAAGGAATTTCTTCCCCCAGCGTACATGGTCCCAGTTCGAGCCGGGCTTGCCACCTATAATGGCGGAGAGCAAGCGGAGAGCCTTCCCAATCCCTCCAAGGGAGAGCGGGTATACCTTGTCCCTTATTTGGTAAGAGGGCTCAGATTTCTAATTCATCCGTTTCTCCGGGGGCTCCTGGAGTTCTACGGCCTCCAGTTGCATAACCTTACGCCTACCTCCATGCTGCATATCGCAGGATTCGTAGCCCTTTGCGAGTTGTTTTTGGGCTGTGAGGCTCATTTCGCTCTGTGGAGGAAGATGTTCTGCCTTGTGCCCCGTTCTCAGAAGGTGTTAATATATCAAGTGGGCGGAGCCGAAGTGTGGCGTATTGCCGGGACCGGATACCTGTCCGGAACCCCAAAGAAGACGTCCGAAGACTGGCCTTCAGAATGGTTTTATATAGAAGACGTCCCCCTCCCGGATCCTATTATAATCGGCCTTCCTGAGTTCGACAACGCCCCTTTAAAGAAGCGCCGGAGCTGGCATCCATGGAGCTCCCAGGAAGAAGATGACAGGGACATTATTTACCTGATGAGCCGGATAAGTTTTTTAGCTCGATCCGGATTGACCATGATCGAGGTCATGGCCATATGTATTATGCGGGGGGTGCAGCCGCTTCAATATAGAGGCCACCCCATGTGGGATTCCAACGGGGAGGATGACGCCACCCGCCACGGCCGCAAAGGGCCGGGATCGGCTGCTGATCTAATAAAGATCTTATCCACTTTGTACAAGGGAGAAGAGGAGGAATTCCTTTGTGTCAACCCGCAGGGCGGATTTTCTATTACAATCCTCCGAGCTGGGTAAGCGGAGACTTTTTCTCGCCCATCCATTTCGTATTCCCGTAGTTAAGTATTCAGTCTAGCGATTTTATCACAGAAGCTGGGCCAGGCTGTAAAGGAGATAAACAGCCCTCCTCCACAACCCGAGGACCCTGGACGGTCCCTTGACCCGGCCTCCCAGGAGGACCCAGACATATCTATGGAGCTGATCGATGGGGTATTTTACCAATCGAGTAATGACAACGCTTTGGTGGCCATTACGGCCGATTACCCTGGGCTACTTCCAGCCTCACAGGTGACTGAGACCGAAGTCCCAACACTTCGAAAGGGGATCCATCCTTGCGCTTTTTTGACTGCCGTATAACAGCCGTGTTTTGTAGGGGAGGTCCTCGAGGCAGAAGGCCAAGCCTGCGGCAACTAGCCAACAAGGGGCCGCGAGGCCAGGCAGGCGGAAAAGACCCGCAGTCCGGATTGAGACACCGGCGCAGCGGTACGGCGCGCCGTCTTTATTGCAAGACATTATTCTCAGAGGCATACTAACGCCCATGCCTTCTTTTCAGGAAAAAGAGCGCTTGATAAGTCTCCGTCGTATCTACTTTTCCAAACACTTTTGCCCTTGTTTTGGACTCTAACTTGTATGATTTGAATGGAACTAACCTGGACTGACGTTGTTTTCAGTAGAATTACCTTGGTGTTGTTTTATGTGCAGAAAGCAAATATTCTGGGAAAGTCCTGAAACTCCATGGAATACCTTAGAAAAAATAATAAAAAATCCTTGCCAAAGATGAAGACTAGGGGGCCCACACCCTGTCCACGAGGGTGGGGGGCGCCTCCCCCCCTCCTGGGCGCGCCCCCTACCTCGTGGGCCCCCTAGAAACCCTCCGACGCCAATTCCAACTCTATATATTCGCTTCCGGAGAGGAAAAAAATCGGAGAGAAGAAATCATCGCGTTTTACGATACGGAGCCGCCGCCAAGCCCTAAAACCTCTCGGGAGGGCTGATCTGGAGTCCGTTCGAGGCTCCGGAGAGGGGGATTCGTTGCCGTCGTCGTCATCAACCATCCTCCATCACCAATTTCATGATGCTCACCGCCGTGCGTGAGTAATTCCATCGTAGGCTTGCTGGACAGTGATGGGTTGGATGAGATTTATCATGTAATTGAGTTAGTTTTGTTAGGGTTTGATCCCTAGTATCCACTATGTTCTGAGATTGATGTTGCTATGACTTTGCTATGCTTAATGCTTGTCACTAGGGCCCGAGTGCCATGATTTCATATCTGAACCTATTATGTTTTCATGAATATATGTGAGTTCTTGATCCTATCTTGCAAGTCTATAGTCACCTACTATGTGTTATGATCCGGCAACCCCGAAGTGACAATAATCGGGACCACTCCCAGTGATGACCATAGTTTGAGGAGTTCATGTATTCACTATGTGCTAATGCTTTGTTCCGGTTCTCTATTAAAAGGAGGCCTTAATATCCCTTAGTTTCCAATAGGACCCCACTGCCACGGGAGGGTAGGACAAAAGATGTCATGCAGGTTCTTTTCCATAAGCACGTATGACTATATACGGAATACATGCCTACATTACATTGATGAATTGGAGCTAGTTCTGTGTCACCCTATGTTATGACTGTTACATGATGAACCGCATCCGGCATAATTATCCATCACTAATCCGGTGCCTACAAGTTTTCCATATACTGGTTTATGCTTATTTACTTTCGCGCTGCTACTGTTACAATCACTACAAAATACCAAAAATATTACTTTTGCTGTCTTTACTTTTGTTGCCGTTACCACCACTATCATATTACTGTGCTACTAAACACTTTTCTGCAGATACTAAGTTTCCAGGTGTGGTTGAATTGACAACTCAGCTGCTAATACTTGAGAATATTCTTTGGCTCCCCTTGTGTCGAATCAATAAATTTGGGTTAAATACTCTACCCTCGAAAACTGTTGCGATCCCCTATACTTGTGGGTTATCAAGACCTTTTTCTGGCGCCGTTGCCGGGGAGCATAGTTCTATTCTTTGAGTCACTTGGATTTATATCTGCTGGACACTATGAAGAACTTGAAAGACGCTAAGACAACAATTTATCCCTCAACTACGAGGGGAGGTAAGGAACTGCCATCTAGCTCTGCACTTGATTCACCTTTTGTTATGAGTAAGCTAGCGACACCTAAACCCGCTTATGCTATTCGTTCCGATATGTCGCATGTTATTGATGATGTCACTTCTACTATGCATGATCCTTATGATGAAACTGCTTCTATGCCTGATACTACTATGCCCCTTAGTGAATTTCTTGAAGAACAAATTGCTAGGGCTAGAGAAAGAGAAATTGATGAAACTGAATACGATGATGATAGTGATGATGAAAATATGCCTGTTATTCCTGAAGGTTATCTTTTTGATAAAGATTCTTCTTTAGCTATTTTAGCCTGCAAAGATAGATATGAGCTTAAAAGGTTATTGATTAAATGGAACAAAGAATCACTTAGAGATAAAATGACACCTGATCCTGCTTTTGCAACTTCACCTATATGTGTTCCTGATAAGGATTATGAATTCTCTGTTGATCCAGATATAATTACTTTGGTTGAATCTGATCCTTTTTATGGCTATGAATCTAAAACTGTTGTGGCACATCTTACTAAGTTAAATGATATAGCTGCCCTGTTCACTAATGATGAGAGATCGCGTTACTTCTATATACTCAAAACATTTCTGTTCTCATTAAAGGGTGATGCTAAGATATGGTTTAATTCTCTTGATCCTAGTTGTGTGCGTAGTCCCCAGGATATGATTTATTACTTCTCTGCTAAATATTTCCCTGCTCATAAGAAACAAGCTGCTTTGAGGGAAATATACAATTTCGTGCAAATTAAAGAAGAGAGTCTCCCACAAGCTTGGGGGAGGCTTCTCAAGTTACTTAATGCTTTGCCTGATCATCCTCTTAAGAAACCTGAAATACTTGATATCTTTTATAATGGACTAACCAATGCTTCCAGAGATTACCTAGATAGTTGTGCTGGTTCTCTTTTCAGGGAAAGAACACCGGATGAAGCTGAAATTCTATTGAATAATATGTTGACAAATGAAAATAGTTGGGCACCTCCTAAGCCAGCTCCCGCTCCAATTACTGAGCCTATTCCTAAACCAACTCCGAAGAAGAGAGGTGTTCTATTTCTCAGTCTCGAAGATATGCAAGAGGCAAAAAAATCTATGAAAGAAAAAGGTATTAAAGCCGAACATGTTAAGAATTTACCTCTTATTGAAGAAATACATGGTCTTAATCTACCGCCTGTCGAGGAAACATATGAACTTGATCACTTATTTACTGAAGAACCTCCTGATCCCGATATCCCGACACAGGTAGTAAAGGTAAATTCTCTCTATAGATTTGATGAAGGTGATATCCCTCACTATAAGTCTGGTAGGCAATGCTTTGATGAGTTTGATAATTTTATTGTCAAACAAGAAAATTTCAATGCTTATTTTGGTAGACAATTGAAATATGATTCCGATATAATTAAATACTTGGGTGATTATATGGCTAATATTAGAGGTGAACTTAAACTTGTTAGCAAGCATGCTTCTATGGTTACCACTCAAGTAGAACAAGTACTTAAAGCTCAAAAAGAATTGCTCCATGAAATGAATAATAAGAAAAATGATTATGCTGTTAGAGTGGCTACTAGAACTGGTAGAATGACTCAGGAACCTTTGTATCCTGAAGGCCACCCTAAGAGAATCGAGCAAGATTCTCAAAGAAATAATATTGATGTTCCTAGTTCTTCTAAAAATAAGAAAAAGAAAAATAATAGAACTGTGCAAACTTCTAGTGAACCTATTGCTGAACCACCTGATAATCCAAATGATATCTCTATGTCTGATGCTGAAACACAATCTGGTAATGAACATGAACCTAATGAAAATGTTAATGATGATGTTCATGATGATGCTCAACCTAGTAATGATAATGATGTAGAAATTGAACCTGTTGTTGATCTTGATAACCCACAATCAAAGAATCAACATTATGATAAAAGAGACTTTGTTGCTAGAAAACATGGTAAAGAAAGGGAACCCTGGGTTCAGAAACCCATGCCTTTTCCTCCTAAACCATCCAAGAAAAAGGATGATGAGGATTTTGAGCGCTTTGCTGAAATGATTAGACCTATCTTTTTATGTATGCGATTAACTGATGTGCTCAAAACAAATCCTTATGCTAAATATATGAAAGATATCATTACTAATAAAAGAAAGATATCGGAAGCTGAAATTTCCACCATGCTTGCTAATTATACTTTTAAGGGTGGAATACCAAAGAAACTTGGAGACCCCGGAGTACCTACTATACCTTGCTCCATTAAAAGAAATTATATTAAAACTGCTTTATGTGATCTTGGAGCCGGTGTTAGTGTTATGCCTCTCTCTTTATATCGTAGACTTGACTTGAATAAGTTGACACCTACTGAAATATCTTTGCAAATGGCTGACAAATCAACTGCTATACCTGTCGGTATTTGTGAGGACGTGCCTGTTGTGGTTGCAAACGTTACTATTTTAACGGACTTTGTTATTCTTGATATTCCGAGGATGATAGTATGTCTATTATTCTTGGAATACCTTTTCTTAATACTGCAGGGGCTGTTATTGATTGCAACAAAGGCAATGTCACTTTTCATGTTAATGGTAATGAGCATACGGTACACTTTCCAAGGAAACAACCTCAAGTTCATAGTATCAACTCCATTGGAAAAATTCCATCGATTATAATTGGAGGTTTTGAATTTCCTCTTCCTACAGTCAAAAAGAAATATGATATACTTATTATAGGGGATGTGCATATCCCCGTTGAGGTAACTTAGTGTTATTTGAAATTTCTCCGGTTTCATGATTATCGGAATGAGTTTGTTAACAAGACCTGATCAACCTTGTTAGTGGATTCTTTTTGATAAGCATGAGATGGATGAAACTAGAAGCACAACCTTCTATACCCTCTTTATATTTTTTGTTAATTAGTAGAAATAAAGTAAAAATAATATTTCTCTGTCTGTTTCCTGTCTTATCTGTGCAATATAAAAGTATCCCGAAAATAAAAGTCCTCAAAATGCCATGCCAATTTAATATGATTTTTTCGGGAATATTTGAGGATTTACTGTGCAAAAATCACCACGGGAGGAGCTGCCACCTGGCCACGAGGGTGGTGGGCGCGCACCCTGCCTCGTGGGCCCACGGTGGCCCTCCTCCACTTATCCCAGCACCCATCTTCTTCCTCTGTCTCACATAAACCCGAAAATCCAACTCAAGCACGAGTTCCAGCCACTTTTGCTATGATTTTCGATCTCCTTGCTCAAAGCACCTCTCGCAAAACTGCTTGGGGAGATTGTTCCTTGGTATGTGACTCCTCCATTGGTCCAAATAGTTTTTGTTCTAGTGCTCTATTCTTTGCAAATTTGTGCTGCATAGGTGACCATGTTCTTGAGCTTGCATGTCAAATTTATATGGTTCCAAGTAGTTCTAATGCTTGATATAGACTCTAGGCACTTGTAGGAGTAGTTGCTATCAGTTTTATTGAAGTTGGTTCACTTTTGTTTGAAGTTACTAAAAATTTCAGAATTTTTCAGAAAATGACGAGGAGATTATTGAGGGGCTCATCGAGCCAAAGCTCGAAGGAAAAGGCACCGAAGCCTAAGTATAATTTGCCGCGCACCACGGAGATTCAGGCGTGTGAATGGCCTTCTGATGATTTCTTGAGAGCAGCCGGTATCTATGAATATTTTCATGAATTGGCTCACAATGCAGGCCTCACCACTTTCCTCCACGACCAATGCGATCAGTATCTCTTACTCAGAAATACCTTTGTGCAAAACTTTTATTTTCATCCTAGGAACTCACCACCTATGGTGGAATTTCATTTATATGGTGAGCATAAAGAGATGTCACTTTTTGATTTCTGTCGTATTTGTTTAGTCCCTTTTGAGGGCAAGACAGAAGAACCACACCATGACGATGTAGAGGGATTTATTAATAATATCACTGTAGGAGAAACCAGGAAGGTTTCCGATGCACGAATCACTAGCATACTTTTTCCTGTTTTACGTTACTTTGCATTATTTGCTAGTCGTTGTTTAATTGGACGCGGAAATTGTGGAAACCTTAGTATCCCTGATGTAATTATTCTACTCCAAGGTTTATACAGTGATAACACTTTTAGTATGAGCGGTATTATTGCCAGACGGTTAAATATGAACCGTACTAAGGGCCCCATCTTTGGAGGCATTTATGCTACACGCCTAGCCGCACATTTTAACATACCTATTAGGCATGCTGAGAAGAAAAGGTGCTGCCCCGTGTTTATCTAGATCATAAAACTATGGTAGCACATGATTTTATTGTTAAGAATAGGGCAGGGGAGCTTAAATATCAATTGTTCTTTAATAAACATCATCCCGAGACTATTATCTTGCCTGCTCCTTCTTTGTTTGATTTGACTGCAGGCACGTACCTTGTTCCATTGACGGCTATTCATGCCTACCGGAACCCTGCACCCACTGAGGAGCCAAAACAGGAACCACAAAATGAGCCCCCACGACAATCTATTTATTCTTGGGATCCAGAGATGACTGTCAGCCAGTGGCAGTCAGAGTCTTCTTCTTCATCACAATATGATCCCAACTATCCTTCTTCATTACAGTACGACCCCAACAACTATTATTATGGATATCCACCAGGCCAGCCGTGGCCATAGACCAACTTAGGCCAAAAGCCTAAGCTTGGGGGAGTACGTATTTCTCACCGACATTACATTTATGTTCACACACACTCATTGCTAGATGTCGGTGCTTATACTCTTTCATTGTAATATCCATGTTAGTTCATTTTCTTTTTCCTGCTTTCTTCTTGTGTGTTTGTTAAACCTTAAGAAAACCAAAAAAATTAGTAGTAATACTTTCCTGCTATAGTAGTAATTAAAAAAACCCCAAAAAATTATTTCCCGTTCTTCTTTTGCTTGTTGGGAGCTTTCTCGTGTAAATAGTTTTCTTTTCTTTTCTTTTCTTTTCTTTGGGGATCAGTAGGAGAAGACCATGATTAAATTGTTGTAGTGGCTCTTATATGCTTTAATGTTGATTTAACCCAGAGCCCATATTGCCTTGTCTTCTCCTGTTTCTTGAATGCTCGCAGATTCCAGCTTAGTCCAATGCACATGCACTCTTATTATTATTCACACCGTTCGGTCATGCAAGTGAAAGGCAATTATGATGATATATGATGGACTGACTGAGATGAGAAAAGCTGGTATGAACTCGACCTCTTTTGTTTTTGAAAATATGATGAGCCCGTCGTTCTTGATTCAGCTTATTATGAATAAACATGTTTGCAATGACAATTAGAGATCATAGTTGCTTGTGCCATGCTTGATTAGCTATGAGTTATAATGGTTTACCTTGTGTGCCAACATGCTATTGAGATGATTATGATGTGGTATGATGGGGTGGTATCCTCCTTTGAATGATTTAAGTGACTTGACTTGGCACATGTTCACGCATGTAGTTGAAACAAAATCAACATAGTCTTCATGATATTTATGTTCATGGTGGATTATATCCTACTCATGCTTGCATCCAATGTTTATTAATTTTAATGCATGTACATGGTTGTTGTCGCTCTCTAGTTGGTCGCTTCCGAGTCTTTTGCTAGCCTTCACCTGTACTAAGCAGGAATAATGCTTGTGCATCCAATCCCTTAAACCCCAAAGTTATTCCAGATGAGTCCATTATACCTTCCTATATGCGGTATCTACCTGTCGTTCCAAGTAAATTTGTATGTGTCAAACTCTAAACCTTCAAATAAATATTCTGTTTTGTATGCTCGAATAGCTCATGTATCAACCAAGGCTGTCCTTATCTTCCGTGTTAGGCGGGTTATTCTCAAGAGGAGTGGACTCCGCTCCTCACTCACGAGAAAATGGCTGGTCACCGGGATGCCCAGTCCCATGCTTTATGCAAACTAAATCAAAATTAATTGCAAACAAAACTCCCCCTGGGACCTGATGTATGTTGGAGACACTCGTTGTTTCGAGCAAGTCATGGATTGATGCTTGTTGGTGGAGGGGGAGTATAAACTTTACCATTCTGTTTGGGAACCGCCTATAATTTGTTTAGCATGGAAGATATCACCATCTCTTAGTTGTTACGTTGACAATGAAAGTATACCGCTCAAAATGCAATTTATCTCTATTCCAAAACCGAGCTCTGGCACCTCTACAAATCCCTGCTTCCCTCTGCGAAGGGCCTATCCATTTACTTTTATGTTGAGTCATCACCCTCTTATTAAAGAGCACTATCTGGAGAGCACATCTGTCATTTGCATTCATCACTATTAATCTATGTTGGGTATGACTATGATTGGATCTCTTTTACCATGAATTATAATGTCTAGTCAGTCATTGATCTTTAAAGGTGCTCTGCATTTATGTTTTGCGGTCTCAGAAAGGGCTAGCGAGATACCATCTTGTTATATCATATTATGGTTGTTTTGAGAAAGTGTTGTCATCCGAGATTTATTATTATGGCTTGCTAGTTGATTATGCTATTGATATGAGTAACTATGAGACCTGAGAATTATTGCAAATATGGTTAGTTATGATATATGCTGGAAACTTGAATGCTGGCTTGACATAATTACAACAACAAGAGCAAACAGAGTTTGTAAAAGTTTTTCTTTCTTTCTTTCAGTTTGTCAACTGAATTGCTTGAGGACAAGCAAGGGTTTAAGCTTGGGGGAGTTGATACGTCTCCGTCGTATCTAATTTTCCAAGCACTTTTGCCCTTATTTTGGACTCTAACTTGTATGATTTGAACGGAACTAACCTGGACTAGCGATGTTTTCAGCAGAATTACCTTGGTGTTGTTTTATGTGCAGAAAGCAAATATTCTCGGAAAGTCCTGAAACTCCACGAAATACCTTAGAAAAAATAATAAAAAATTCTTGCCAAAGATGAAGACCAGGGGGCCCACACCATGTCCATGAGTAGGGCTGGACCAAAAGCTCGTAGCTCGCGAGCTTAATGAGCGCTTAATAGTTCGGCTCGTTAAGCTCGTAGCTTGCTTCTTAATGAATAGAGCCAATCATTGATTTTAGCTCGTTAAGCTTAACGAGCTTAATGAGCGAGCTAACGAGTTTCACGAGTAGCTCGTTAAGCTCGTTAGTAACAACACAACACATATTTTCATCTTATGTGACTAACTTTTTGTAGCACCTCAACCCATCTATTTAATCTAATCGACATATGAGGCAACAAACTACTTCATTTCTTTTTGTAGTCACCATATTTCATCTTGAAAACCATACCAACACATTCATCATGTATATCGTAACACATTATAATCTGTTAACGAGCGCTCGCGAGCGCTCACGAGCTTAACGAGCTTCAAACGAGCCGGGCCGAGCAGGGTTTTCTGCTCGTTAATCTTAACAAGCTTAACGAGCCGAGCCTTAACGAGCACGAGCTTAACGAGTACGAGCTTAACGAGCCGAGCTGCTCGTTAGTCCACCCCTATCCATGAGGGTGGGGGGCGCCCCCCCCCCCTCCTGGGCACGCCCCCTACCTCGTGGGCCCCCTGGAAACCCTCCGACGCCAATTCCAACTCTATATATTCGCTTTCGGAGAGAATAAATCGGAGAGAAGAAATCATCGCGTTTTACGATACGGAGCCGCCGCCAAGCCCTAAAACCTCTCTGGAGGGCTGATCTAGAGTCCGTTCGGGGCTCCGGAGAGGGGGATTCGTCGCCGTCGTCATTAACCATCCTCCATCACCAATTTCATGATGCTCACCGCCGTGCATGATTAATTCCATCATAGGCTTGCTGGACGGTGATGGGTTGGATGTGATTTATCATGTAATCGAGTTAGTTTTGTTAGGGTTTGATCCCTAGTATCCACTATGTTCTGAGATTGATGTTGCTATGACTTTGCTATGCTTAATGCTTGTCACTAGGGCCCGAGTGCCATGATTTCATATCTGAACCTATTATGTTTTCATGAATATATGTGAGTTCTTGATCCTATCTTGCAAGTCTATAGTCACCTACTATGTGTTATGATCCGGCAACCCCGAAGTGACAATAATCGGGACCACTCCCGGTGATGACCATAGTTTGAGGAGTTCATGTATTCACTATGTGCTAATGCTTTGTTCCGGTTCTCTATTAAAAGGAGGCCTTAATATCCCTTAGTTTCCAATAGGACCCCACTGCCACGGGAGGGTAGGACAAAAGATGTCATGCAAGTTCTTTTCCATAAGCACGTATGACTATATACGGAATACATGCCTACATTACATTGATGAATTGGAACTAGTTCTGTGTCACCCTATGTTATGACTGTTACATGATGAACCGCATCCGGCATAATTATCCATCACTAATCTGGTGCCTACGAGTTTTCCATATACTGGCTTACGCTTATTTACTTTCGTGCTGCTACTGTTACAATCACTACAAAATACCAAAAACATTACTTTTGCTGTCTTTACTTTTGTTGCCCTTACCACCACTATCATATTACTGTGCTACTAAACACTTTGCTATAGATACTAAGTTTCCAGGTGTGGTTGAATTGACAACTCAGCTGCTAATACTTGAGAATATTCTTTGGCTCCCCTTGTGTCGAATCAATAAATTTGGGTTAAATACTCTACCCTCGAAAACTGTTGCGATCCCCTATACTTGTGGGTTATCAGCGCTCGCCGGACTATACCCGGAGAGGCTACCAATCGCGCCTCCACCAGCCAGGCTCCAAGGCCAGATTCGGAGGCGGGAATGAATACGAGGCGTGTGCCGGGCGCTCCTCTAACAGAGGATGCGGATAAACTGTCCGCCACCAATTCCGAGGTGGAAAGTGCCATGAACCACAGGCGTCGCCGGACTGTTCTTCGTGACGCTTGTTTCTCCCAAGAGGCATTGGATGCCTTCACCTCGGGAGACGCATACCTCTGTGCCGCTCAAAATGGTCTAGCCAGAGCCACGGAGCAGTATGTAAAAGACATACAGGTGAGAAAATTTGGTGATTATATATATCAGTAGCCCCTGAGACTTGAAACAGTTAGGATAGCTGATTTAAGGATCGTTTGTTATGCAGGTTCTTACAGAAAAGAATACTCAACTGTCCCAGGAGCTGGAAGAGTGCAAAGTCCAACTTCAAGCCGCACTGGCCGCAGCAAGGGAGCCCAAAGAGACCCCCTCTGGTAACATATCCTTCGAATGATAAGTATCATATTAGAAGGCGGCGTATATGCAGATCTGATGATAAAATTGCAGGTGACGCTGGATTAAATCCGGATAAGCAACAGCTCATACGCCAGGTGAAGGCCGGTGAGAGCGTGCTTGCGAGGGTGAGGCAGGAGAAGAATGACCTCCTAGATGCCAACACCAAGCTGGGCGTGGAAATAAAAGATGTTCGTGCCCAACTGCTGTCGGACTCTGTTAAGGAGAATCGGCGGCTTTGAGGCGGCATATTTAGTAAGTGCTTGAACGAACTTTGAAAAAGAGTTCGGCGAGGAAGCTAGCTGACAGAGTTATGTCTGTAGGTATGCTAATAGGTCGTCCTGCCGAGGAGATGCCCGGTTCAACGGGTGATCTTCTTCCCGAGCTCTCATAGTTGCACGAACGAGTTCGGCAGGTGATGCAAGGCGTCGCCCAGGCCTTGTGGCCATCCGTCTCCATACCCGAAGGCCTTGGAGAGCTTGCAGAAAAGCTGAAGGGAGAACGGCGGCGCTTCCGATTATGGAAGATATCGGCCTACCGTCAGGGCGCCAGGGAAGCCTGGGCAATGGTGAAGACACGGTACATGAAGGCTGACCCGAACCACATGGCCGAAGTTGGACCTGTGGGGCCTGATGGGAAGGAGATCCCTGTGAGCTTAGTGTACGGCCAAGTAGAATTGGCCGCAAAGTATTCCCAACAGGACTGTAGACTAGACAACCTATTGGATGGTATTGAAGAGGAATTCAACCAGTCAAATTGACTATGTAATTTTAAAGTGACATGTATAATGCCTTCTAGCCGGATTGTAGATCATTTGTCGTGGCGGACCTTTTCGCTTCAACCTCGGGACCCAACGGTCCGGAGTGTATCCGAATACCCTCTCGGTTATGTAAGAACCGGGGCATGCGTGGAGACCAGGTGTAGGGGTCATTAGTGCTTTATCATACAAGTGCCCAACTAGTTATGTTATATTACATGGGTAGTAAGAAACATCTTCCAGGGAGAATAGTTCCGTTAAGGGTTCCTTTCCCTGGGTAAGCATGCCCTAAAGTGCATGTCCGGACTGCGATAAGAAGCGCAGAAAAAACATCTGGGGGCAGATATGGATAATAAAAGTCATCTTTTGTTCACCGACCAAATATTCCCTTAAGAACGCTAGCTTTCAGCTTCACCCAGTCTGAGGTACACGTCCGGCTGACCCGGTGGTAACAATCGCAGAGGTGCTCCCCTTATGCCCTAGCCGAATTAACGGGAACGTAGGGCATAAATACAAGAGCCAGGCAACCCAGATTGGCTAAAACTGAAGTCATATCGATGCATATAATGGTGAAAAAAGGTACATGCGGAAATATAACACATGTGTTGGGCGTGAGGCCCAGGTAAATAACTTAAGCTTCTGTGAAAGAAGCCCCCAGGTATGAAGAGTGCGGCTAGCGCATCTGTAATGTACGAGTGAGGCACAAGGTGACCCTTAAAGGCCTAGAGAAATAAAAGAAAGAAAGGGAAACAAGACAGATGATGCATATGCAGAAAATGGACAAAGGGAGAGGACTAACATAGAGTCCGGTGCTAAGTGTAGAATCTTCGAAGCCTGGTTGCGTTCCATGGGTTCGGCTCGAGTCGACTAGTTGATGCATCCCGCAGTCGGTACGCTCCACCGGTCAGAACTTGGTCGATAATGAAGGGACCTTTCCATTTGGGCTCGAGCTTGTTCTTTTTCTTATCCGGCAGCTGTAGAACTAGTTTGCCAACGCTATAAGTTTTGACCCGTACTTCTCTGCTTTGGTATCTGCGAGCCTGTTGCTGGTAAAATGCGGAACGGGCTTTGGCTACGTCGCGCTCTTCCTCCAAGGTGTCCAGACTGTCCTGCCGATCGAGCTCGGCTTCTATTTCTTCGTACATGTGCACTCGAGGTGAGTCATGAATTATGTCACAGGGCAGGACTGCCTCTGCGCCGTACACCATAAAAAACGATGTATATACGGTACTACGATTCGGCGTGGTCCGCAGCCCCCAAAGTACGGATTCGAGCTCCTCTACCCAGTGCGTGTCAGACTCCGTTAAGGAGCGCACTAATCTGGGTTTAATGCCACTCATTATATGACCATTTGCTCGTTCGACTTGTCCGTTGGTTTGTGGGTGATAGACTGAAGCATAATCGAGCTTGATGCCCATTTTGCTGCACCAGAGTTTTACCTCGTCGACCGTGAAGTTCGTGCTGTTATCAGTGATGATGCTATGGGGGACGCTGTAACAGTGTACAACCCCGGATATGAAATCTATCACCTGTACGGATTCGGCTGTTTTAATCGGTTTAGCCTCTATCCATTTGGTGAATTTATCCACCATGACCAATAAGTATTTTTTCTTGTGGGTTCCCCCTTTAAGGGGTCCAACCATGTCAAGCCCCCAGACCGCAAAGGGCCATGTAATGGGGATTGTTTGGAGGGCGGTGGGTGGCATGTGGCTTTGATTTGCAAAGAGCTGGCAACCGGCGCAACGTTGGACCAAGTCCTGTGCATCTGCCCGGGCCGTTGGCCAATAGAATCCTGTATGGAAGGCCTTGCTTACAAGAGCCCGGGCTGCGGCGTGATGACCGCTGAGTCCGGCGTGAATTTCTGCCAAAAGGTTCCGCCCTTCCTCTTCGGAGATGCACCTTTGAAGGACTCCGGTATCGTTTTTTTTGTACAATTCTCCATCATGGACCCTGTAGGCCTTGGATCACCGCACTATGCAGTGTGCCTCATTTTG
The DNA here is from genome assembly GCF_018294505.1 of Triticum aestivum. Classification (NCBI taxonomy): domain Eukaryota; kingdom Viridiplantae; phylum Streptophyta; class Magnoliopsida; order Poales; family Poaceae; genus Triticum; species Triticum aestivum. Next base: position 79,698,455 of record NC_057800.1, read on the forward strand.
GTCCTTCGGAAGTTCTTGTCTAGTTAGGTAGGCCAGGAATGGTTCTGTCCACGGGGCAATAATGGCCATTATTTCGTGGGCTGAATGTGTTATTTCAGTGGCGGGGCCTCCGATTGTGTCAGAGAGTTCGGTATCGGGTATTTTGGCCAGGTCCGGACTGTTGCTACCAGTGTCCCCTTCTCATGCTACGGATGGCTTGAAGAGCCTTTCCAGAAATATGTTGGGAGGGACCGCGTCGCGTTTTGCGCCGATGCGGGCGAGGATATCCGCCGCCTGATTGTTTTCTCGAGCCACATGGTGAAATTCGAGCCCCTTGAACCGAGCTGACATTTTTAGGACGGCACTGCGATAAGCTGCCATTTTCGGATCCTTGGCATCAAAGTCTCCATTTATTTGGGATATCGCGAGGTTCGAATCCCCGCGCACCTCTAGGCGTTGAATGCCCATGGATACTGCCATCCAGAGACCATGTAGAAGGGCCTCATATTCGGCTGCATTGTTGGAGTCGTATACATTATCTGTAGTACGTACTAAACTGAATCTCCTGTTGGGGACGTCAAAACGACGCCAGCCCCCAGACCAGCCAACATTTTGGAGCCGTCGAAGTGCATGATCCAGTTTGAATATGTGCCGTACTCCTTAGGGAGTTCGGCTTCCATCCACTCGGCGACGAAGTCAGCCAAAACTTGCGATTTAATATCCCGTCGTGGCTTGTAAGTTATGTCGAATGGGAGGAGCTCAATGGCCCATTTGGCAATCCATCCCGTCGCGTCGCGGTTGTTTATAATATCGTTAAGTGGTACTTCCGAGGCTACCGTTATCGAACACTCTTGAAAGTAGTGTCGCAGCTTCCGAGATGCCATAAATACCGCGTACGCTATCTTTTGATAATTCGGGTACCATGATTTGCATGGAGTAAGGACAGTGGGCACATAGTACACCGGCTTTTGAAGGGGGAATTTGTGTTCGTCCGCTTCTCGTTCGACGACGAGCACTGCGCTTACTACTTGATGAGTTGCCGCAATGTATAATAGCATTGGTTCGCCAATGTTTGGCGTGGCCAGGATTGGGTTTGTTGCCAATATGGCTTTTATTTCGTTGAGTCCGGCCATGGCGGCATTCGTCCACTCGAAGTGTTCGGTGCGCCGGAGGAGACGATAAAGGGGTAATGCCTTTTCTTCCAAGCAGGAGATAAAGCGGCTTAGAGCCGCCACGCATCCAGTCAATTTTTTTTATTTGTTTGAGGTCTGTTGGTGTAGCCAACTGTGACAACGCTCGGATTTTAGCCGGATTAGCTTCAATACCTCTACTGGAGACAATGAATCCCAGGAGCTTTCCGGCTGGTACGCCGAAAACGCATTTTTCCGGATTGAGCTTGATGTCATATGTTCAGAGGTTATCCAATGTGAGCCTCAAGTCGTCTACTAGAGTTTCAACATGCTTCGTTTTAACGACCACATCATCTATGTATGCCTCCACTGTTTTGCCGATCTGGTTTGCCAGACATGTCTGAATCATGCGCTGATATGTTGCGCCGGCGTTTTTGAGCCCGAAGGGCATTGTGTTGAAGCAGAATGGGCCGTATGGTGTGATGAATGTCGTTGCGGCTTGGTCTGGCTCTGCCATTTTAATTTGATGGTAGCCGGAGTATGCGTCGAGGAAACACAATGAATCGTGTCCTCCGGTGGCGTCGATGATTTGATCGATGCGGGGGAGGGGGAAATGATCCTTTGGGCAGGCCTTGTTAAAGTCCTTAAAATCGACGCACAAGCACCAGGATTTGTCCTTCTTTGGTACCATCACCAGGTTTGCTAGCCAGTCCGGATGTTTTATGTCTCTGATGAATCCGGCCTCCAATAGCTTGGCTAGTTCCTCTCCCATGGCTTGTCTCTTAGGTTCGGAGAAACGCCGAAGAGCCTGCTTAACTGGCTTGAATCCTTTTAGGATATTTAGGCTGTGCTCGACCAGCCTGCGTGGGACTCCTGGCATGTCTGAAGGGTGCCAGGCAAAAATGTCCCAGTTCTCGCGTAGGAACTCTCGCAGTGCGGCGTCGACATCAGGGTTTAATTGTGCCCTGACGGAAGCTATTTTTGTAGGGTCCATTGGATGGACTTGGAATTTGGCTATCTCGTCCGCCGGTTTAAAGGAGGTGGACTTGGATCTTTTATCGAGTATCACATCGTCCCTGTTCACCGTGGAGCGCAGCGCACTTAGTTCCTCGGCCGCTAGGGCTTCGGATAGTGCCTCGAGGGCCAGTGCGGCTGTCTTATTTTCGGCGCGGAGTGCTATGTCCGGATCACTAGCAAGAGTGATGATTCTGTTGGGCCCGGATATTTTGAGCTTCATGTACCCGTAATGGGGTATGGCTTGGAAGATTGTAAACGCCTCTCGCCCTAGTAGAGTGTGGTATCCGCTGCTGAATGGGGCCACTTGGAATATAATTTCTTCGGACCTGTAATTATCCGGCGTGCCGAATACCACATCTATTGTGATTTTCCCAGCACAGCGTGCTTCCCGACTGGGGATGATTCCTCTAAAGGTTGTGCTACTTTGCTCAATGCGGCTCCAGTCTATTTCCATCTTTTGAAGAGTTTCCTCATAGACGAGGTTTAATCCGCTGCCGCCGTCCATGAGTACCTTGGTGAGTAGAAAGCCGTCCACGATTGGACTGAGGACCAGTGCGGCTGGTGCTCGGGCTGTTCGGAATTTGGGTTCGTCACTGGCATTGAAGGTAATAGCCGTGTCACTCCAAGGATTTGTTTCTGCTACGTGGCAGATTTCGGCCATGCTGCAGAGTGTTCGCTTGCGTCTATTATTTGACGCGAAGGTCTCAAAGACCGTTAACACCGTATTGTTGTCCACGGGATGGTGCTCTGTAGTATTTGGGAGGAGTAGATCCTCGCCACTTTTGGCCAGCTGCCGGAGTATCCAACATGCTCTAAGGCTGTGCGTTGGTATTGCATCCGATGTACTATGAATTTTGCAGGGTCCGTTGAGCCATCCCTCCAGTACAGTTCCTTGCCCCGTAGAGGGCTTTTGCTTTTTGGTAGTTAACCCAGGTGTATTGTGATAATGCCCCCTTTTATTTCGTACTGGGTTTGTATTCAGGGCCGGATTATCCCAAAATTTTATTTCGGTTTTCCAGGTGCTTTCCATCGCACAGTACTTTCGTACTATGGACACCAAGTCGGCAAAGCGTGTAATTTCGCGGCGACTTATGGCGTTGAGGATTCCCTTGTCCGTGCAATTATTGCAGAAGAATGAAATTGCGTCTTCCTCGTGGCAGTCCTTTATCCTGTTCATGACCAGGAGGAATCTGGCCCAGTAATGGTGTACTGTTTCTTCAGGCTCTTGCCTAATTTGGGATAGATCGCTTATGTTTGGGTGGGTGGGTGGAATTGAGCCCGAATCCTCACCCAATCTGAGACTCAGGGGCCAAGGAGTTTCCGAACTTGGAAGTTTGGATTCTTGGATGTTTTCCGATAAATCTAGCCCTCCGCGGGTATCCGGCTTGGAGGGATTGGGAATCTGGACATAGCTAGTCCTTAAGATAGATGAAGGGTTGCTGCATTGTTCCTCCACCACTGCAACATGATGGGTGACCTAGGGAGAGTTGATCTCTCTCAGATCAGGTTTAGGCCCAATCTGATCGTAGTCTATAGCGACTCCTAGGGCGGCGATGTGATCCAGGAGCTCGTTCAAGGAAGAGAGCTCCATTGGATCTAACTGCTCGGCGAGTTCCGAGTTGACGTGAAGATTGCTTTCGATGACCCGAGAAGTCATCGTCGGCGCAGCGGCCGAACAGGCGGTCATAAGAAAACCACCTAGCCGGAGAGTTTGGCCGATAGCCAAAGCTCCTTCAGCAATAGTGTCGTCTTTAAAGACGGGATGAGACATCCTTCCTAGTGGCGACGGCACAGTGGAACTCTCAATGAAAGCACCAACGTCGGTGTCAAAACCGGCGGACCTCGGGTAGGGGGTCCCGAACTGTGCGTCTAGGCCAGATGGTAACAGGAGGCAGGGGACACGATGTTTTACCCAGGTTCGGGCCCTCTTGATGGAGGTAAAATCCTACATCCTGCTTGATTGATATTGATGATATGGGTAGTACAAGAGTAGATCTACCACGAGATTAGAGAGGCTAAACCCTAGAAGCTAGCCTATGGTATGATTGTATTTTATCCTACGGACTAAAACCCTTCGGTTTATATAGACACCGGAGAGGGTTAGGGTTACACAAGGTCGGTTACAAAGGAGGAGATATTCATATCCGTATTGCCTAGCTTGCCTTCCATGCCAAGTAGAGTCCCATCCGGACACGAGACAAAGTCTTCAATCTTGTATCTTCATAGTCCAATAGTCCGGTCAAAGGATATAGTCCGGCTGTCTGGAGACCCCCTAATCCAGGACTCCCTCAGAGAGGGATATAGTTTTTTTTAGAAAAAGCCTTCATGGCTAGCTTTATTAATTTAGATAACACTTACAACATCCGTTAAAAATTTCAAAAGAAAATTTAGAGGATTATCCGACCACACAGTCGGTGGATTACCTTTCGCGAAACTAGCTAGCTCATTAGCAACACAATTAAACTCTATATTACAGAAATCTAAGTAGACCTTTCAGAATTCTTTCAGTAACACTCAACAATCATTAAGAATTGGAGCAACAACCAATGAATGGCCTTCATTATTTTTCAGTGCGTCCACCACAATAACGTTATCAGATTGTATAAGGACCTTGCTGCACCCTAGGCTTTGCAAAAATAGTAGACCTTGTCTCATTGCATCAGCCTCTGCGGAGACCACATCAGGGACATGCTCCATCGGTGTTGTACAAACTCCAATGAATCCACCATTGTGATCCCTCACCACAGTTCCACAAGCTCCTAGGCCATCTTCCACAAAAAAGGATGCATTCATGTTCAAAGCTTGAAAACCTGACAATGGCTTTCTCCATTCATTCAAGCGAGTTACCTGGCTGGTTTGTTTAGATGCACGCACAAAATTTAGAGTTAGAGCCAGCAAATATAGAGCAGTTTAGGGTGGAGACTGAACTTGTTCTCCTCTCACCATCTCTCTCCTTTGCCACCATACATACCAGCATGTAGCCGCAACAATATCTGGAATATCCACTACTCCATCATATGTTTTCTGAAATTTAGTATCACAAAGCAGGAACTCAAGAACTGCAGCGCCCGATCGGTCCCCCAAAGCTTCCTCATCTATTATTTCATTCAGGCTGAGTTCCCTCCATATCATCTTCGCTCTGCTGCATGTAAACATAGCATGTCTTACATCTTCGGCTGCACCTTGACACCATGGGCATTCGTCATTTATAGGGATGTGGCGATTTGCTAATGTGCTCCGGAAAGGAATAGAATTATGAAGGCATCTCCAAATAAATATTTTGACCTTGCATGGCATCTTAAGGCTCCAGATTTTCTTCCACACAGGATGGTTCGGGCTACTTGACTGTCGTCCATTAGAGCCAATTTTTTCTCTATACTAATCCTCCCACTCAACATAATAAGCAGACCTTACACTGAATCTACCCGTCTTTGTAAACTGTCATGCAATATAATTGTCCATTTCGTATTGCGGTAATGGGATTCACAGAACTCGTTCAGCATCAATATGCCAAAAATTATCACGGAGCAACTGTTCATCCCAAGTACCAGATATAGGATCAATGAGGTCATTAACGAATGTCAAAACCTGATTACCTCGGATTGTAATGACTCTCCTGGACGGGCTATTAGGAATCCAACAGTCCTCCCATATGTTTATCTTGAGACCATCACCAACTCTCCAAATGTGTCCCTTCTTAAAGGTTTGGATCGGCTTCGTGCATGCGTTCTCTTTCTATTTTGTGGGAAAAAATGCTTCGTGTGTGCATGAAGGTAAGGGCGTGTTTGATTACCTGCATCGTTTTCCCCATTTGCATACTTGTCCCAGTTGGGTTTGGTTGAGCATATGCAGGCAAAAAATCAACATCTGCATGTTGATTGGTTGTCTGCATGTCCTTTCCCTGCATCGTAGCGACGTCTCTATGCACCGCGTTTGGTTGCTCGCATTGTATGTGCTCACACGAATGCACGTTGTTTGGTTACATACGAGCATAGAGTTGTGCTCACCTCGTACCCTACTTGGCGAGCTTACCAATACTACTACACCTTACACACGATCACACTGAGCACACCAACGCCACAAGACCGATGAACTGGATGAAGATGATGAAGTTCTTCAGCCCTACGGTAGATCCACCTTACCAACCTCAACCTTGTTGCATGAATGCTACCGCACATACTAGGAGTAAGCACATTCTCCCCTTCTTCCTAGTCTTAAACCCTCCACTGTGGTTGCTGTCGTTGTACCCTGAAACTTGTTTGTTGCAAGCTTCCCATGAACTGTAAACCCCTGGAACCCTACCTTCGAACACCACATACCACTTGTCCTGGCAATGCAAACGAGCAATAAATTCAAGCAACAAGCATTGAAACACACAAACATCAAGCAATGAAGAACTCTAGGAGCAAGCAATGGAGCAGAAGAGCATTAGTAAGCATGCATGATCATAGCAAGTTCAACCTAGCACTACTTTGGTGCCATCCTACCACCACATCCAAAAGAGGGTGTCATCCTACCACCGCAAGTTCGTGATCACCATGAGAGGTTAGTATATACCACCTCACCAAAATATACAGACCATAAGATTGTTTTCAAGCCCTAACTACACAAAATATACATCGTCATCGTCATCATCATTGTCGTCCTTGTCGCCATCGCCGTCAAGGATCATGCATGTCGTCGCCACCAGCAGAAGCAGCACTACTAGTAGTGCTTGCCCAGCCAGGTCCTCAGCCAGAGCACCCTGTGAGCTGCTCCCATGGCAACAAACCCAACACCCTGGGCTTTGTTGCCCAGCAGGTGGCTGAGAGCCACCATGAGAGCCTCTGGGCTAAAGCCAATCTGCTCCATGATGGTGCTGTAGAGCTGAGGGTGGACGTCCACACTCTTTCTCTCCCTGATGGCGGTGGCCACCTCCTTCACTGTCTCCGTCATGCTGCTGAAGACGCTCAGCTCCTCCTACTCCATGAAGCCTTCTCGCTTCCTCTTCCTATCAAGCACAGGAACGTGCTCACCATCCTTCTCAGGAGCATCAACGTTGATGGTGTTTGACTCCTGGATGTCTGGATACTCCAGCATCGGCGAGCCCAGCGGCTGACCAGAGCCCATGGCATGCTTGCCGGTTGCCAGCCCGAAGGAGAAGATCTGCTGCATCTGGTGGTAGTTCTGGATAGGGGTGTTGAGGAACTCTGCGTCCTTGGGGTGAGCCTAAGAAGAAATAGGGCAGAGAGGTTAGTTAGTATGGCAATGGTTCATAGGCTTGAACTGCTAGTTTGTTAGAATGGCATGGTTTGTGAGCTAACCGAGACGTGGCCTTGGTAGTGCTCTACCTCCAAAAGGGTTGAGCAGGTGTCCTCATCCCATGAAGCATCGCTGTGGTCTCTAAGCTTGGAACCGGTGATACACCTTGCTCTCCACTTCCTCATATGGTTGTACACCTGGGTCGAGGTGACCTCCTATCCACAGAAGTCGACCTGCTTTGCAACAAGGTTCAAGTGCACCTCCTTGAAGCCCTTGTCAGTCCTCACCCCACTAGCTATGATCTCAGACATCTTGTTAAGCACAAAAGTGGAGAGGAACGTCTGCCATTTCATGTTGTTCCCCCTGCCATCCTTCTTCTCCTTTGCATCTGCTTTTTGAGCAGCAGCATGAGCAACAGCATTGGGCTGAGCCAGCACAAATGGAGGAACCATAGGCGGCACCTCGAAAACCTCTGAATCAAGAGGCATCTATTCCATAGGAGGTTGGGAGTCCTCGACGTACGATGATGGGAAGTGGATCTCGGACAGCACGAGGGCCTGACTAAACTCTTGTGTTTGTGTGGTCATGTCCTACAAACGTAAGTGTCACCAACACCACAAGACACTACACATGGATAGTAGGAACTAGCAGTACATCATGGACAGATCAAACTAGCAGTAACACATGCACACATGGCTGATCTAGTTGAAGATAGACAAGCATACCACAGCTCAACACTGCATAACAGAGCACTAATCATGGATAACAGAGCACTAATCATGGACACATGGATGGTCTTGTTCAACACTTGCACACTAACATACCACCGATCCATCCATGACCACTAGCTACAAACACTTGCCCACATGGAAACAACCCCTAGCACGCACCAAATCCATCACAACTAGCTACTACAACATCACAGTCAAACAGATCGGACGACCTAACCCTAGCACATGGACATCTCTAGCTAGAACTAGTAGAGAGGAGGTGGTGATTGAACTTACAGACGCCATCAAAACGACCACGGAGGAGGTGCCTGGCACGTCGGAGAGGAGGAGGAGTCGACCTGCCGCCGTAGTCAACCGGTGGCCAGAGTAGTTGCGCGGCTTACCTCGTCGTTGAAGTGGATCCGTGCCGGAGGGAAAGCTCGAGAGGGGGGAAATGATGGCAGGAGTTTTGTCGCGACGGTCACCCTCGATATATAGGGCGACCGAATCGGCGGGCGGTGACTCAAATTCGTCCTGCCGCCTTTTCGGAGATGCGCCATCGCTCCCGACATCTCCCTCCCGTACGCGGCGCGGCGTGGCGTTCCCCTCCCCTGCATCGCTCGAGCCTGGCTCATTGGAAACGGCCGATTCGGCCGTTCCTAGTGAGCCTGGCTGAGGGGTGCTTTGAGATTCGTGCTATGCAGGCCAAACTGTAAACACAGGCATCCAAACAGCCTATTTTCATCCCGCGCGGGCCTGACCCGACCTAATGCAGGCTACCAAACGCGTCCTATGTGTTGCGAGCGTGTATATGGTTTTTTAACTGGCGAGCGTGTATACGTGAGAGACCTGCTGCAGGAAGCGGATCAAAGGGAGCCTGGTGCGGCTGGTTCAATGTGCCATGTAGCACTCCTCCTGACCCACCTTGATGCACCGGGCTAAATACGCGATATTTAGCACTAAAAAGAAAATCGGACCCTGTAGCCTGTGCCACAGGGTCAGCCCACTGGGCTCCGTCCCTGTCTATGATCGGTTCGTGACCCCTGGCCGTTGAAGGCGTCCTTGGGGTTATCTCCTAGTTCCTATGGGATGGAGACATGGAGACAAATGGGGTTAGTCTGGATTTTCCTTTTGCTACAATGCGGGTTGAAGTTGATCGTCTTCCCCTGAGATCCCGGACGAGGAAAGCGTAGGAGAGCTGCCGACTTCAACTATCGACCATATCCTATCTCCTCTACCTTTCCAACTATCAATCATATCATATCCCCTCTACCTTTTTGATAGCCCATCTTTTTGTGTCAATAGTCTTTTAGTGGCAGTATCTTTCCCATTACTTGGAAAAAGTGAGCCACCGGTTTAGGTACGCCGGCAATGACCTCTGGTAGTGGCGAGACATGAGTGAGGGAGGAGAGGGTTGTGATGGTGGCAGCTAGGGTTCCTCCGAGTCATTGGATGTGGGTGAGGATCGATACCCAAAAAAACATCACAACTATGGGCGATTAACAACAGACATTTAAAAAAATGGCAGCATGACAACCGCCAATATAACGTTGATATCATTGGTGTGTTTTTTTAAGGAAGGCCATCATGGCTAGCTTTATATTGATTTAACAAAGGCATTACATCATCCACAAGTGCTGAGACGAGGCACCCCGGAGGCTCCTCAGTCCAACTAAGAGAGGATTGGAAAGAAATAGCAGGATCTTCCAAAGAGCTTGCCGGCTGGCGGCCTGTACTAGGCTACCCCATCCTAATCCCATTGGAAAGGCAGATAAAACGCATAGTAAGCAAACAATTTGTCAACCCTAAAAAAAGCAAACAATTTTGTCAATTGACGCGTAAAACTGTGAGAGCACCGAGCAAAGCTTCCACATAGTTCACCAAGCCCGAACCAAGGAAACAAATAGCAACTGTAAAGGTTAGGACTCCCCGAAACTATTGTTAACCAGTAATATAACACGGCCTAGTTCGTCTAAAATGACCAGTAAAAACACTACCCTACCCACATGTCGTGTATTTCTTCAGTGTAACTCCCAGACGTTACGAATTCCCTGTCTGTACAACCTGGGATTTATAAACTCGTCGGGGCCTCCACCACGACTGACAACGTAAGTAGAAGTAGAAGTATCAGCACGCAGATTTGACGGGCGGCAGGGCCAGCCCTGGTCCTTTCGCAGATTGTTCCAGCGCCAGCAGCCGCAGCCCGAACTCCAGCCCCTGAAGGAAAGAGGTTCCGATCAGACAAAGATGTACTAATAACAGTGCCTAACCATGGAGAAAGTTGTGTGTGGGAGATGGGAACTAACCGGGAGCTCTCCTTGCTTCATGGATCTCGTAACCACCGGCCGCTGCAAGCCTTCCTGCAGCAAATGAACATGACGATGTTAGATCAGAGTGATCTTTTTGCAGACGAAGGCTATGTGGTACAATTCAGCTACCCAAAAATCTACTCCCATGATGATTCAGAGGTTTTTCTAAACAAGTGAGATGCTGTAACAAGTTATTGAGAGGCCCTGTGGTAGCAAGGGTGGTAATTTCTCGTTAGGTTCTTACCAGGCGGTTCGGCAGCATCGCAACATTTGGTTCTATGAATTGGAGGAGATACGACACGCCAGCCAATTGGCAATCCTGTTGATACAATATCGATAGTCACCACACAGAGAAATGTTATATGCTGGACTCACTCCTGATATCAAGAACTTCGTAAGGGAATCCCTTTGCTAGAAATCACAGCATATAGTTTTTTCCTTTTTCAGTGACAAGTGATAGCAGTGTAGAGCAAATTTCCCACGGTTAAGAAGATCGATGCAATGAAGTGAACATTTATATGTGGAGGAGCCTACCTGCTTGTCTTGAATTGAATCTAACTTTCCATCCTGCAGAAGCAACGCAGTAGTTTACGTTAGCTCAGCTGAAAGACTGGCAATCAATACTGTCCAAATGATTGATCCAATAGAAGCTTACCATATTAAAAGCCAACTTTTTGAGATTTTCCATTTCCGCACCAATGTCCTTGAGTTTCATTCGTGCGCCGGCAACCTGGAAGAAGAAGATGTGATATTTGCGATTATACACAACACACCGAGGTCTTTTTATGCACCAAGTAACTTAAACTGTTTACTTTGTTACAAATCAACCATTACTAAAATAAAGGAACAATTGAAAAAAGTACTTAACACTGCATGGATGACCAAGTCCACTATTCAAATTAAGCTGTGCCATGTGCAGTTACCATTACAACAGAAATTTAGGAAGTACCTCCTCTCTTATTTGTCCAGACATCTCCTTTTGCTTATCCAATTTATCATCCAACCTTTGTATACGCTGTGTCAAGTGCCTTTTAGCAGCCTTCAGATTGAAAGAAAAATGTCAGTACTTGAGAATTAAACAGCCTGCTTAAAATAAAAAGGGAACAATAAAAAAATCGATATTCCACATTTCTCGCATGAAAAGAGAGGCAAATTAGGTACACATTTAAATTGATTAGCCTTTTTAGAATCATATCAACCAGTTTGCAACCCAGATTACCAATGCATTTGATTTGAACAAAACAAATCTTACTATAAATAATAGTCACATAGTTTGAGGAAATACAAGCTCAAGCTCCAAGTTAAATCCAACAAACATATTATGGCAATTTTCTTTGTAAGAAAACACTTCTTTCAAGCTCTTTGCCCTTGCGGACTTCTTTTCTGTTGGAAACAGGTCAGCAGTAGCACAACAATGACTAGTGACTTCTAAGTCAAATATATCTGAGAGCAAATGGGTACATGTATGTATGGTGAGCACCAAAACTGGTATCACATCCATAATTATAACAAGCACGAGTGATGCAATATGCTTTCGAGGCACAAGATAAATGGTAGTGCTCTGCCTCACGAATGTATTAAGCCAAGAAGATTACAACATAACAAATTTGCACAATACAAAGAAGGTATCATTACATAGAAGCACTTCGAAGCACAGAGGACTAATATAGGAATAAAGAAGATGGTGACCGTTTTTCCAATCAAATATAACTGGGAAAAGTATTTTATACTTACCGCAAGAGAGTTCTGCACTTGTTCCAAATGCTTTGTCATGCTTGAAACTGCATTAGCCATATTTTGCTTCGTGACGTACATTATGCTAGAAAATGAGATGCCCTGAAAGCGTGCAGATACAAGTAAATATATATGATAAATAAATCAATGTAATGATGATTTGATCAGGACGTAAAAGCTTGAATCAAACCAAGCACTACTAGGCAGATAACCAGGACAGCACAAGACAAAAAAAATATCAAATGTATAAACAAGAAAATGACGCTTTTTATGCATATGTGTGCTGATTGAGAAGGGTAACAAGGTTTAAAAGTTTTTCTTTGCAGGGTAAAAGGGAGTTTATTCCATAGTAACAAGGTTACAATCTGCTAATACAAGATCATGAACAAAGGGGCGTGGCCATTGCAACCAACAAGCGGTGTTACGAGTTGTACAGGCATAATTAGCTAGACAATGTGATACCAACAAGGTTTAGAAGTTAAAACCATATAAAATTTATTAATAAGACAATGAAGAACTCCAGGCACGATTTTGGATAATTGCGAACAATGCGGCAGAACCACCACTTTTAGTTTACTAAAAGAACTAAATGACAATGAATAGTTATAGAACTATGAGTTGGTGTGGTGTACTTGGAATTTACCTTGTAATTGCAGAGTTATGGCACAACTAGTACCCTAATCAAGCCCTACTAATTATCTCTTCACTGTAGACTTGCTCAAGATTTAAAGATATTCAATGTCCATCCTTTTCCTTCGAGCGATTTGAGATGCATAAATTAAATGACGACTAAAATTATAGTTCAAATTTTAGTTTTCACATATACGATGTATTTTCCATGCAGGATTTGTTAAGGAAAATTGTGCATTGCACATGACGGTTGCTAGTGTTTCTCGAGTTGTCGGAAATATTGTTGAAGATTGAAGGCTAACATAAAGTAGATAACACGTACTTTCCACCACATATAGGCATAGCCTGCCGCCCCAGCAGCTGCAGCAGGTGCTATGAAAGCTGATAGAACTGCAAACAGATGAAAAACAAGGGGTTATAAACCATGTAGATGTAAAATGACCAAAACACGAACTAAAAAAAGAATGAACAAAATACAACAGCCAGACTTTAGGCATCAATGAAACATAGGTATTCTACACACTTCTCAATTGCAGTTTTTTAGACTGCTTGTCCCCTGTAATGTTTTTATTTCTGCAATCAAACTGTCATGAACATCAAATATATATTTGTACAATCTGAGAAAAGATGTGTCTGGACTCTGGAATGCAGCATAAGTCAACTGCACTCCACTTCTATTTTGGAAGACATTACTAGTAGACCCTTAATGTTAGCAGCAGTATGGGAACGAGGATATGCCAAGTAATGTTAACCAAGACATGGTTGGATAGTCACAACAGGGAAATTTCAGGGCAGCAGATGAACGCACCTTTGTTGCCAGGGTCGATATGAACAATAGTCTGAGCCATTGACAAATATCGGACCTCCCTAGCAAGCATTTGCAGCTAAAATTGGTAGAAAACATGATTAATCCACTGATATAAACATACTCTGTACGCTAATTTATTTTCAGTGCATCCGGTTACAGTCACCACAACGGCATTATAATACAGAGAGCACACACCTGAAGGCTGAGCGCGGCATTTTCTTCGGCGGCGCTGCCGTCTACTCCTTTCTCGCGCAGAAACTCCTGTGGAAGTGGAAACACCGCCGCCGGCCGGCCGCAGCACATAAAGTCAGAATAGGAATTAGACAAGCGCGCACTCTCGCCGCCGGCCGGTCGACACCGCGAGTCGATGTGACCGGTCGAAGCGAGGTAGCGATGAATAAATTAAGCCAGTGATCGATCGATCGATCTCGCGCGCGCGCACGCACCTGGAAGTCCTTGAGGATGTCGGAGAAGCGGGCGGCGCGGCCGTTGCCGAGGACGATGGGGGCGGCGAAACCTGCGCGCGCGATCGACAGATCCGTCAGCAAAAACAAGCACGGGAAGCTGAGCTCGCGATCGAGATGAAAATAAGACAAGACAGAAGGGTACGCACCGACGCCGGCGAGGAGGACGTAGCGTCCGAGGTGCACCGACGCCGTCGCCATTGCTTCGCGGTGCGGGCGACGAGGCTGGGGAGGGGAGAGCGTCCGGTAGTTTGGCTTGGAGGAGAGGAAACGGTTGTCCAAAGCGGGTCGGTTCGTTTATGTAGGGGGCGCGTCGTTTGGCCGCCTGACTCAGGTTACGGTCCAATCATTTTTTTTGTGTGTTTTTTCTTATCCAGAACCAATTCATTTCATTAAAGCATATCCAATAGATGGTCCAAATGTAAAAATAACTAACCATTTTGTGTGTGTGTTTTTTCTTATCCAGAACCAATTCATTTCATTAGAGCATATCCAATAGATGGTCCAAATGTAAAAATAACTAACTTTTGGACTGTCTGGGGCAAAAAACGATGCTCCAACAGACGGTCCATATGCAAAAAATTTGGACCGCGGCCTCCTCGTAATATAAAATGCAACACCTCGCGATGCAAATATACACCGCGAGATGCATCTGGTTCAAAACTAGCCGCCGCCCGTGAACGCCCAACCGCCACTTCACTTCCGTTCCCACCCGCGCCCGTCCGCCCGCCCGCGACACAGCCGGCCGAAATCCGCCGCCGGGACCGCCCAAAACCTCGCCGTCGGCGCCGCCACCACCCCACATCACCGCCGCCGCCCGTCCGTCGCCGAATCGAGTGGTAGCCGGCGCGGGATTCGGCCCCTCCGGCGGTCCGGCTGCCGCGGTAGGCCTCCGCGCGGGTCTTTTGGGCTGCCGCCGACCTCCTCCCGTCGGCCGTGATCCTGTCCACGGCCGTTGCGCCGGCCGCACGACCGCCTCCCCGCGGCCCTCCGCCCGGCTGCCGAACTAGTCTTCGCCGCCCGCCGAGCTCCTCTTGGACGGCCTCCAACCTCATTTCTTATCACCGCCGCCGTCCGCAACCATCAGCAGCAGCCAATCCAACCGGCGGCCATCTTCTTCCACCGCGCGCACAAGGTGTTCGACGGAATTCCTCAAGGTAAAAAGATGACAAAACTTGATGATTTAACTTGGGATTGGATAGTATGTTTGACGGTGGTTGTGTGCATTATAGATGAGCTCGGTTGACTCCTCTTTCGTGGATGATTCATCGTCGGACGAGGAATTTGATTTGCATGAAGAAGAGGAGATTGCTATGCTAGTGGCCATGCACAAGAGGAAAAAACCGAAGCACGGTGGTTCCGTTTATGGTCGTGCGTTCATTCGGAGAGAACGGATTGATGCGCACAAACGGTTAGTGCGCAACTACTTTGCATCATCACCTGTTTTTTCAGAGAATTACTTTCGACTCTGTTTCAGAATGTCGAAAGACTTGTTCTTTCGCATTTGCAATGAAGTGAAGCAGCATAACCCAGTCTTCGAGCAGAGAAGGAACCGTGCTGGGTTGCTTGGCCATAGCATTGAGCAGAAGGTCGCTGCCGCTTTGCGCATTATGGCATATGGTGTTCCGGCACATTACATTGATGACAACTTGGCGATGGCAGAGAGCACTTCTATCTTCTATGTCAAGCAATTTGCAATAACTACGGTAGAAGTGTTCAGTCCACAGTATTTGAGAGCACCCAATGCTCAGGACACTCAAAGGCTTTTGGAGATGAACAAAGCTCGAGGTTTTTCCAGGTATGCTTGGGTCTGTGGATTGCATGCATTGGAAATGAAAGAATTGTCCAAAAGCATGGCATGGACAATTCAAGGGTCGTGGGAAGTATGCCACTATCATTCTTGAGGCAGTTGCTGATTATGAAACATGGATTTGGCATGCATATTTTGGTATGCCCGGTTCTTGCAACGACATCAACGTGCTCGACCAGTCACCTCTCTTTGCCAACTTAGCAAATGGAGAAGAACCACCGGTGACCTTCGAAGCAAATGGCCGCACCTACAACTATGGGTACTATCTCGCAGATGGGATCTACCCGAGGTGGAGTACATTCGTCAAGCCGATTGCAAAACCTGAAGGTAAGAAAGAACTTGTCTTTCATAATGCACAAGCGGCGGCTAGAAAAGATGTTGAGAGGGCATTTGGGATTTTGCAATCCCAATTTGCTATTGTGCGAGGACCATCTAGATTTTGGGATCAAAATATCCTTTGGTACATCATGACCGCTTGCGTGATCATGCATAACATGATCATTGAGAACGAGCGTGGAAAACATTTAGATTACAACTTCTATCACTTGATGGTCCTATTAACCCCATGCGAAAAGAACAGTGCATCATACGTTTCATGAAGGTGTACAATGAGATTAGAGACAGCGATGTGCATGACCAACTACAGAAAGATTTGATGAAAGAGCATTGGAAATGGCATGGCGAAAGATCCGCATAGATTCATTATTTGTTTGTTCAAAACTATGTTGTATTTGTGCAAAACTATGTTGTATTTGTGTTTGTGTTGCATCTCCTGGATCTGAAGAACTATGTAATAATTTGATATTGTGGACATGAATTTTTTTAATGTTATTTTCAAATATTTGCAGCTGTACAGTGGCTGGACAGCGGCTGAACAGCAGCCGGGCGGCTGCTGGCCGGTTTTGGACCATGAATTTGGACCATCTATTGGAGTTGCTCTTTTAGACCATGAATTTGGACCATCCGTTGGAGTTGGCCTTTTCTCGGAGCTCCAAAACACACTTTTTGACGGTCCAAAATTTACATCTCCGGTTTTGAACCGTCATAATTTGGACCATCCGTTGGAGTTGACCTTTTCTCGGAGCTCCAAAACACACTTTTTGACGGTCCAAAATTTACATCTCTGGTTTTGAACCGTCATAATTTGGACCATCTATTGGAGATGCTCTTACTAAACCTGCATAGCAGGATCACTGGCGACCATAGCCTAAAAGAAGTCTGGGACCAGCTCCATCCATAACGAGACAGGAACACCCGCCCTGAGAGCATCTCCAATAAATGGTCCAAAATTTGGCGGTCCAAAACTGGAGATGTAAAATTTGGACCGCCAAAAAGTGTGTTTTGGAGCTTTGAAAAAAGCTCAACTTCAACATATGGTCCAAAAGAGCAACTCCAATAGATGGTCCAAAATGAAGATGTAAATTTCTTAAAACGGCATACTGCTAGCCCATTCAACATAGTTCAAACATCAAATTCAACACAGTTTCATACATGAACTTCAACTACTACTTATTCAAACTACTAGATAAACTACTCCTCATCGTCGGAGCTGCGGAACTACGCCCAGAACTCCTCCTTCGTCGGGTCGTCGCACCCCTCCTCCTCCTCCTCGTCCGAGAAGTCTGCCCAGTCCTCCTCGGAAGAGGACTCCATGGGGATCACCGTCGAGGGACCGGCCTCGTCCTCCTTCTTTGGCCCCTTCTTCTTCTGCTCCGCATCACGCTTCCAGTAGTACTCCAGCTCGGCCTGGACATACTCCGGATGCTCCTGAGAAAACCTCGCCATCGCCTCCTCGTCGGTCTCGCCAGCACTAACGACAACCGACAGCTTCTTCGTCTTCTTCTTCGTCGTTGTGATCTCCTTCATGTTGATGCCCTGCGGCACAAGCATCTCCGCTTCCGCCCGAGTCTCGATCTCTGGGAAGTTGAGGTGCGACCGAGGCCTCTCGGCACGCCACACCGCCACGTCGTAGGCGCGCGGCCTCGTGGGCGGAGGGGTACGTGCCGATCCACCAACGCCTTCCGGCGTCGGAGAACTCCACACCCCAGTTACCGGAGGGCTTCTGCCTCACGCCGAAGAAGTCCGACTTGCCCTTCGGCGCCATCGGAGAGCGGTGGAGCGGCGGCGGCGTGCGGCTGGGGCGGTGGCGGACGGAGCCGGGCGGGGCGGACCTGCGGGGCGGCGGCGGCGTGCGGGGCGGTGGCGGACAGAGTCGGGTGGGGCAGAGCTGCGGGGTGGAGCTGCGGGGCGGCGGCGGCGGGGCGGTGGCGGACAGAGCCGGGCGGGACGAAGCCGGGCAGGGCGGAGCTGCTGGGTGGCGGACGGAGCTACGGCGGGCGGGCGGGCGACGCGGCGGCGTTGAAACAGCGGTGGGCGGCGGGGCCGGATCCGCGGCGGGCGGCGGCGGGGCGGCGTGGAAACAGCGGCGGGGGACGGGGCGACGCCGGATCTGATGCGGGCGGCGGACGGGGTGTGGAGGCGGCGGTGGGGCGACGGTGGACGGGCGGGAGGTCGCGGGCGGGCGGGCGGCGGCTGGTTTTGGACCAGATGCATCTCGTGATGTATATTTGCATCACGAGGTGTTGTATTTTAGATCACGAGGAGGCCGCGGTCCAATTTTTTTTTACATATGGACCGTATGTTGAAGCTGTATTTTTGGCCTCAGACGATTTAAAAGTTAGTTATTTTTATATTTGGACCATCTATTAAAGATGCTCTGAAGCTAAAATCGGTTAGTTTATAGGCAACCTTATTACAGACACACTTACAAAAACTGAAGTCAAAAGAGTCGAAAATTGCGAAGCATAAACTACGGGTCTCCCGAAGGAGGACCCCAATTAGCGATCGGTCGTGGTCACCCGACTTAAGCGCTTCACCGGTACCTGAGAATCGGACTCGAACTGCACCCTGTGAAACCCCATTTCAGCATTAGCCTCGACATTCTCGATGCACGCCATAGCCTTCTCATGTAGTGGTCCTGTCAAGTGATCCAACTTCCCTGCACTGGCTGCCACAAACTCGCCTTGACCCGAATGGACAACCCATCACATGCTCTCGAGCCAATATTCTCAAAATAAGTCGCATCAAAGTTAATCTTCACAACATCCACAGAAGGTTTCTGCCATCTCATCTTCCCAGTGTTCACTGCCATCCCCGTCTGCTCTTTAGGAACACCAGAAAACTCCCGGACGTGTTGAGGAACTGTGAAACTAATATCATCAGCAGTCCTGGGCCGGCCACCAGCATTGATCGTATTTCTATTCGACCACCACTCCCACAACAAGACTAGTGCCACATCCCTGTTAGCATTCTCAAGACTCCAAAGACTCGGACACTCTGACAGAACCAGTCTGGTCTCTTCCAGGTCCAGGGTCCTCCACACGTGCTTCACGTATTTACATGACATTTGAAAAACAAATGGCCGCCGTCCTCGTTGAGTCGGTTGCAAACTGGGCACCGCATATCAAGCTCGACTCTCTTCCTCTTGATGTTCATGCGTAGCGGGAGACTATTGTGAACAAAACGTCATAGGAAGATGTAGACCTTCTCAGGCATAGATATGTTCCACAACTTGTTCCGGTGCCCGTTACTTTGTTCATTGACATTAGAAGAGCTAGCATCTCGTCCCATCCTTTCATCACGCAACTCCACACCCCTATGATATGCAGCTTTAACTGAAAACTTGCCTTTTGGATCAAAGTACCAGGAAATTTGGTCCTCCATCTCTGCTCTCACAAGAATGGACAGAGCGTCCTTCACATCCACTTCACAAAACAGGTCACGTAACAGTTCCTCGTCCCAACTCTCAGTTACCGGGTCGATCAGATCGGACACACGGGTGATCACTACATTTCCTCACTGCGAAATTGGTCGTCTTGTTGTTCCTCTTGGGATCCACGGATCTTCCTAAATATTTATGTGTTCACCTGAACCCACATGCCAACTAATTCCCTCTTCCAGCAATGCAATGCGTTTCAAAATGCTCCTTGTCGGAGTAATGGGCCACGGGTAGGCCAACCAAGGCCCAGAACCTTTCAAGACATCGGGGCAGGCTGCACCCCTCAAGACCCCAGGACGAAGAGCCGCCTTCTGAGAGTCGGCTGCGAGGCAGCCGACTGCCCACTCGCGGCCGAGTCCCGAGAACGACTTCAGGATGAGCCGACTCCTGACTGGCGACTTCCAGAGAAGCCGGCCATGGGGAGTCGGCCCGCGACGCTAACAACCCCCATGCCCTCATAAAGAGGGACGGGACGGGGAGTGGCCACAGTAAGGTCCACTCCCACCCTTTTCCAAGGGCAGGCGTGGCCACAGTACGCCGTATCCGCGGAGATCTCCGCCGGCGCGACACTGTTGCCATGCTGGCCCTGACGTCAGCCCCAAAGGGCGGAGTCCTGTGCCCACGACGGCCTACCGGTACGACCCAGGGACGACGGGTCCCACCAGTCGGCGGACGTACGGAAGGCGGCGAGAGCGCCACCAGTCGGCCCAGTTGGGAGTCGGCCCTCAGGAGTCGGTCGGCCCCTCCCACGGGCCCCACGCGCCATTAACCAGACGCGACAGGGAGTGGCCACAGTGATCGCCCGCCACCGGCGGAGCTGTCGCCACGACCCCACGACCGAGCCCGCGCCATTAAAGGCACGGCTACAGTAATCTACAGCCGGCAAGACCCGCCCGCGGCGGACGCGGCCTGTCGGCCCAGTCGGCGAGGCCCACCAGTCGGGGGGCCCCAGGAGTCGGCGGATAAGACGGCGGCCAGAGAGACTGACGGCTGAGCCCGCGTCCAGCCGGATTACCATTGTACCCCTGGGGGGTAGGCCTATATAAACCCCCCAGGGCATCCATGCAAAGGGTTGGAATCCATTAGCACTAGACCAGATCATATAGGAAGGAGAGAGCTAGCCTTGCCTTCTCCTACCTCCAGGAAACAGCTCAAGGAGCAACCATGTACACACTTTGCCATAGTGATCATGCGAAGACCCCGCAGAGCAACAGTAGGGGTATTATCTCCACGGAGAGCCCCGAAGCTGGGTAAGATTCGCCGGCGTGCATGCCTTCGCTTTATCCCATTTCCAGGCACCGGCGACGTTCTACTCGCCCCCACCATGATAAGCCATCCTTTGGCATATGTCGCACCCAACCCCCGACATTTGGCGCCCACCGTGGGGCCTGGTGCACCGTCGTCCTTCACATCCACTTCACAAAACAGGTCACGTAACAGTTCCTGGTCCCAACTCTCAGTTACCGGGTCGGTCAGATCAGACACACGGGTGATCACTGCATTGCCTCACTCCGAAATTGGTCGTCTTGTTGTTCCTCTTGGGATCCACGGATCTTCCTAAATATTTATGTGTTCATCTGAACCCACATGCCAACTAATTCCCTCTTCCAGCAATGCAATGCGTTTCAAAATGCACCTTGTCAGAGTAATGGGTCACGGGTAGGCCAACCCAGGCCCAGAACCTTTCAAGACATCGGGGCAGGCTGCACTCCTCAAGACCCCAGAATGAAGAGCCGCCTTCTGAGAGTCGGCTGCGAGGCAGCCGACTGCCCACTCGCGGCTGAGTCCCGAGGACGACTTCAGGATGAGCCGACTCCTGACTGGCGACTTCCAGAGAAGCCGACCATGAGGAGTCGGCCCGCGACGCCAACAACCCCCATGCCCTCATAAAGAGGGACGGGACGGGGAGTGGCCACAGTAAGGCCCACTCCCACCCTTTTCCAAGGGCAGGCGTGGCCACAGTACGCCATACCCATGGAGATCTCCGCCCGGCGCGACACTGTTGCCATGCCGGTCCTGACGTCAGCCTCGGAGGGCGGAGTCCTGTGCCCACGACGGCCTGCCGGTACGACCCAGGGACGACGGGTCCCACCAGTCGACGGACGTACGGAAGGCGGCGAGAGCGCCACCAGTCGGCCCAGTTGGGAGTCGGCCCCCGGGAGTCGGCCGGCCCCTCCCACGGGCCCCGCGCGCCATTAACCAGACGCGACAGGGAGTGGCCACAGTGATTACCCGCCATCGGCGGAGCTGTCGCCACGACCCCATGACCGAGCCCGCGTCATTAGAGGCACGGCTACAGTAATCTACAGCCGGTAAGACCCGCCCGCGACGGACGCGGCCTGTCGGCTCCGTACCGAGCCAGTCGGCGGGGCCCACCAGTCGACGGGCCCCAGGAGTCGGCGGATAAGACGGCGGCCAGAGAGACTGACGGCTGGGCCCGCGTCCAGCCGGATTACCATTGTACCCCTGGGGGGTAGGCCTATATAACCCCCCCGGGCACCCATGCAAAGGGTTGGAATCCATTAGCACTAGACCAGATCATATAGGAAGGAGAGAGCTAGCCTTGCCTTCTCCTACCTCCAGGAAACAGCTCAAGGAGCAACCATGTACACACTTTGCCATAGTGATCATGCGAAGACCCCGCAGAGCAGCAGTAGGGGTATTATCTCCACGGAGAGCCCCGAAGCTGGGTAAGATTCACCGGCGTGCATGCCTTCGCCTTATCCCGTTTCCAGGCACCGGCGACGTTCTACTCGCCCCCACCATGATAAGCCATCCTTTGGCATATGTCGCACCCAACCCTCGACATTTGGCGCCCACCATGGGGCCTGGTGCACCGTCGTCCGGAGACCTGCTCTGGACGGGAACCCTTTTTCTCCCTGGCGAGCGCAGCCAGCCCGGCACGCCAGACGGAGTTTGCGCCGACGCACTGCATGGCGCTAAGATCGTCTGCGCAGCCAGCTGCCTCGCCGATCTTGTCGGCGAGGTTCGCCTCTCCGATGAGCCTGCATCCAACGCAGGCGCGGGCGGCCGCGAGAGCCTCCTCGCAGGCCTCCTTAACCAAATCCACGTCGTCGGCGAGCCTGCCGTGGACTTGGAGTCTGTAGGCTCCACCGACCTGATGCCGGTCGACTCCGACACCGCGTCACTCGACGCGTTCCCCACCAATGTGGTGGTCTACGATGAGTCGCTCCCTCATGCGGAGAGCGACGGAAGCACCATCACAGAGGTGCTCGTCATCAGTCATGACGATCATCCCAGCGGAGGAGCGCATGACCCACTTGGCGCGGCACTGCAAGACCTCACCGCGCCCATTCCGGAAGATGCTGACGCGGAGACATTGGAGGCGCGTCGCCTTCAGCTCGTCGAAGGCGCGAAGAAGCTGGCTAGCATGAGACGCTTGTCAGAAGCCTACAAGCGTGAGATGGATCGCGCTTTGGTGGCTCGCTAGCCCCAACTGGGCCCAGCCGCCTAGGCGCGGTCCAACAGCGCGGCGTGGCCATCGCCAACCTATTCGGGGCAAATCGCCCTGTGTCGCCACGCCTGTGGAGAAACATTCGAGCCGCTCAGGCGGCGGCGGACGAGCTGGACAACTTCGAGGGCGAAGAGCGCCGCCTGATGACGGAGCGAGTCCAGTGGCTCCTTGACGCGGCTGTCGTGCAGAACGAGGCCGGCTGCCGCACAGAGGCGCCGCAGCAACAAAACGACGACCCGCCTCCACGCCGAGACCAAGGCGCGACGTCTCGGACGCCGACTGGCGGCGCCCGAGGAAGGAAAGACAAGGATCCGGCTGTCAGCCGTAGTCGAACTCGCATTACCATAGAGCGCGACCAAGACGGCCGCCCAAGAGTAGTAGAACGACGGGACGACTGTGCGCCTCCTCCTCCTCGCAAGGAAAGGCGAGTCTCCCCGCCGCCCGTTGACCATCCGACTCTCGGCGACCGCCTTGACCGTCGAGAGGGAGTCGGGGAAAACGACGCCCGCCACCGGATCGACCGACTTCACCTATCCCTGGCGCTGGAAGAAGAAGACGAGTTAGGTCCGCCTTGTTTCGGGCCCCGCATTCGAGACGAGCCCTTTCCCAAAGGGTTCACGCTCTCAAGAGACACGCCCAAGTACACCGGCTCCGTGAAGCCGGAGGACTGGCTGGTTGACTACTCCACGGCCGTCAACATAGCGAACGGCAACAAGTGCGTTGCCGTAAAATACGTTCCGCTCATGCTCCAGGGCACGGCCCGGACATGGCTGAACAGCTTGAAGCCCCGCAGCATCAACAGCTGGGTCGACTTCATCGATACATTCGTTCGCAACTACACAAGCACGTACAAGCGTCCTCCCAAACCTCGCCAGCTTTCCTTGTGCGTGCAAGGCCCAAACGAGTCGACTCGCGACTACCTCACGCATTGGGCCGAGCTCCAAAACTCTTGTGAGGGCGTGCACGAGGTGCAGGCTATCGAGTACTTCACCGCCGGGTGCAGAGAAGGCACCCTCCTCAAGCACAAGCTCCTCTGCGACGAGCCAGAAACCCTCGACGAGCTGCTGATCATAGCAGACAAGTATGCCACGGCCGACTCCTCCATGAAGGCGGAGATTCAAGTTAGTGCGACTGGCAAAGTGGCCCCTCAGGCTCCTAGAACTCCGGCTGGAGACGCCAGTCGGCGACAACAGCAGAGCGACCACAAGCGCAAGGCCCCACAGCCGGCTTCCAACAGCCGGCAGGTGGCGACAGTCGAAGACCAGTAGCCGGAAGGGCAGCCTCCACCCAAGCGACAGAAAGGCGGCAAGCCCAACTGGTTGCCAGCTTTCTCATACGAGCAGACTCTGGATGGTCCTTGCAAGTTCCACAGCGGCGCGAAGCCGTCGAATCACACCACCCGGAAGTGCCACTGGCTCACCAGGATCGCCAAAGGAGACGGCCTCCTGCCTCCCCCGCCTGCTGGGCAGCAGCCTCCGCCTCCGCCCCAGCAGCCGGCTGTCAGGCCAGTCGGCGCAGTACAAGACGAGTACCCCGAAGAGCATGGAGCCTACGTGGTATTTACCAGCGTGGCTGATGATCGACGCAGCAGGCGGCTGCAGCAGCAAGAGGTGAATGCAGTAGCATCAGAGACACCAGAATTCATGCACTGGTCCGAGAAGCCTATCAGCTGGAGCAGAGCTGATCACCCAGAGGTGATGCCGAGTCCGGGCTCCTATGCCTTGGTCTTGGATGCCACCTTTGCCACAGATAGACGAGCTGCTCGTTTCTCGCGAGTTCTGATAGACGGAGGCAGCAACATCAACATCCTGTACAAGGACACCATGGAGAAGTTAGGAATCAAGCAAAGACAGCTTCAGAACAGCCGGACTGTATTCCACGGCATTGTTCCTGGCCTTTCCTGCTCACCAATCGGCAAGATCCTGATGGACGTCCTCTTTGGAGACAAAGATCACTTCCGCCGAGAGTCAGTTTGGTTTGAGGTGGTGGATCTCGAGAGCCCATACCATGCATTACTTGGCCGACCCGCCCTGGCCAAGTTCATGGCGGTCCCCCACTACGCCTACCTCAAGATGAAGATGCCTAGTTCCAAGGGGATTCTGACCGTAGCCGGCGACTACCGGAAGTCGTCTGCCTGTGCGGCTGAAAGTAGTCGGTTGGCCGAGTCCCTGGTGATCGCGGCCGAGAAGCGGCTCCTTGACCGGGTTGTGGCGATGGCCGGCAAGCAGCTAGAGGCGTCGCCTAAACCCAAGGAGTCGGAGGCTGAGGGTTCGTTCAAGCCGGCCAAAGAGACAAAGAAGATACCCTTGGATCCGGAGCACCCAGAGAGGTACGCTGTCGTAGGCGCAAACCTCGACAGCAAATAGGAAGGCGATCTCGTCGATTTCCTCCGTGAGAATCGGGACATCTTCGCATGGTCCCCTAAAGACATGCCAGGTGTACCGACGGAATTCGCCGAGCACAAGTTACATGTCTGATCTGATGCGAAGCCAGTCAGGCAGCCCTTGCGCCGCCTATCAGAAGAAAAGAGAAGAGTTGTCGGGGAAGAGATAGCCCGACTCCTAGCAGTCGGCTTCATTATGGAAGTATTCTTTCTAGAGTGGCTAGCCAACCCGGTCCTGGTGCTGAAGAAGAACAAGCAGTGGCGAATGTGTATTGACTACACAAGCCTCAACAAGGCTTGCCCCAAGGACCCGTTTGCTTTGCCAAGAATTGATCATGTGATAGACTCCACAGCCGGATGCGAGCTGTTGAGCTTCTTGGATGCATATTCAGGATATCACCAGATCAAGCTGAACCCGGCTGACAGACTGAAGACCGCCTTCATCACACCGTTTGGAGCCTTCTGCTACCTAACCATGACGTTCGGCTTGAGGAATGCCGGAGCCACCTTTCAGCGTTGCATGCAGAAGTGCCTCCTCAAGCAACTCAGTAGAAACGCCCACGTCTACGTGGACGATGTGGTGGTGAAGACGGAAAAGCATGGAACACTGCTGGAAGACCTCAAGGAGACCTTTGAGAACTTGTGCCGATTCCAGATCAAGCTCAACCCTGAGAAGTGCGTTTTCGGAGTACCAGCCGGCCAACTCCTTGGTTTCCTGGTCTCTGAACGTGGCATAGAGTGCAAACCTATAAAGATCAAGGCCATTGAGAGGATGGAGGTACCCGGCCGACTGCTGGACGTGCAAAAATTCACTGGCTGCTTGGCGTCCGTCAGCCGATTCATTAGTCGGCTGGGCGAGAAAGCTCTCCCCTTATACCAGCTCATGAAGAAGACCACCTTTTTTGAGTGGAACCACAAGGCGGACAAAGCCTTTCTCCAGTTGAAGAAGATGTTGACTACTCCACCCATTCTGGCGGCTCCGACTCCTAAGGAGCCCATGCTCCTGTACATTGCCGCCACCAGCCGGGTAGTCAGCACAGTCATTGTAGTGGAACGCAAGGAGGAAGGCAAGGCACTACCTGTCTAGAGACCGGTATATTACCTAAGCGAAGTGTTGTCGGCCTCCAAGCAGAACTACCCCCACTACCAGAAGATGTGATATGGCATGCACTTTGCCGCCAAGAAGTTGAAGCCTTACTTTCAAGAGCATCCAATCACTGTGGTCTGCACGGCCCCACTTGCCGAGATCATCGGAAGCCGAGATGCTTCTGGCCGAGTGGCCAAATGGGCCATAGAGTTGGCTCCCTACACCATCTACTACCAGCCCCACACCGCCATCAAGTCACAAGCACTGGTCAACTTCCTCGTCGACTAGGCCGAGACCCAGTGCCTATTGGAAATATGCCCTAGAGGCAATAATAAAAGCATTATTATTATATTTCCTTGTTCATGATAATTGTCTTTATTCATGCTATAATTGTGTTATCCGGAAATCATAATACATGTGTGAATAATAGACACCAACATGTCCCTAGTAAGCCTCTAGTTGACTAGCTTGTTGATCAACAGATAGTCATGGTTTCCTGACTATGGACATTGGATGTCATTCATAACGAGATCACATCATTAGGAGAATGATGTGATGGACAAGACCCAATCCTAAACATAGCACAAGATCGTATAGTTCGTTTGCTAGAGTTTTCCAATGTCAAGTATCCTTTCCTTAGACCATGAGATCGTGTAACTCCCGGATACCGTAGGAGTGCTTTGGGTGTGCCAAACGTCACAACGTAACTGGGTGACTATAAAGGTATACTACGGGTATCTCCGAAAGTGTCTATTGGGTTGACATGGATCAAGACTGGGATTTGTCACTCCGTATGACGGAGAGGTATCACTGGGCCCACTCGGTAATGCATCATCAAAATGAGCTCAAAGTGACCAAGTGTCTGGTCACGGATCATGCATTATGGTACGAGTAAAGTGACTTGCCGGTAACGAGATTGAACGAGGTATTGGGATACCGATGATCGGATCTCGGGCAAGTAACATACCGATTGACAAAGGGAATTGTATACGGGGTTGTTTGAATCCTCGACATCGTGGTTCATCCGATGAGATCATCGAGGAGCATGTGGGAGCCAACATGGGTATCCAGATCCCGCTGTTGGTTATTGACCGGAGAGCGATCTCGGTCATGTCTACATGTCTCCCGAACCCGTAGGGTCTACACACTTAAGGTTCGGTGACGCTAGGGTTGTAGGGATGTGTATATGCAGTAACCCGAATGTTGTTCGGAGTCCCGGATGAGATCCCGGACGTCACGAGGAGTTCCGGAATGGTCCGGAGGCAAAGAATTATATATAGGAAGTGCTATTTCGGGCATCGGGACAAGTTTCGGGGTCACCGGTATTGTACCGGGACCACCGGAAGGGTCCCGGGGGTCCACCGGGTGGGGCCACCTGTCCCGGGGGGCCACATGGGCTGTAGGGGGTGCGCCTTGGCCTACATGGGCCAAGGGCACCAGCCCCAAGAGGCCCATGCGCCTAGGGTTTCAAGGAGGAAGAGTCCTAGGAGGGGAAGGCACCTCCTAGGTGCCTTGGGGAGGAGGGATTCCTCCCCTTGGCCGCACCCCCCTAGGAGATTAGATCTCCTAGGGCCGGCGCCCCCCCCCCTTGGCCCTCCTATATATAGTGGGGGAGATGGAGGACTTCTTACCTTTTCCTTGGTGCCTCCCTCTCCCTCTCCAACACCCCCTCCTCCTCCATAGTGCTTAGCGAAGCCCTGCCGGAGTACTGCACCTCGATCACCACCACGCCGTCGTGCTGCTACTGGAGCCATCTCCCTCAACCTCTCCTTCCCCCTTGCTGGATCAAGAAGGAGGAGACGTGGCTGTTTCGTACGTGTGTTGAACGCGGAGGTGCCGTCCGTTCGGTGCTAGGATCTTCGGTGATTCGAATCACGTCGAGTACGACTCCATCATCCCCGTTCTTTGAACGCTTCCGCTCGTGATCTACGAGGTACGTAGATGCATCTAATCACTCGTTGCTAGATGAACTCCTAGATGGATCTTGGTGAAACCGTAGGAAAATTTTTGTTTTCTGCTACGTTCCCCTACAGTGGCATCATGAGCTAGGTCTATGCGTAGTTCTTCTTGCGCGAGTAGAACACAATTTGTTGTGGGCGTAGATGTTGTCAACTTTCTTGCCGCTACTAGTCTTATCTTGCTTCAACGGTATTGTGGGATGAAGCGGCCCGGACCAACCTTACACGTACGCTTACGTGAGACCGGTTCCACCGACTAACATGCACAAGTTGCATAAGGTGGCTGGCGGGTGGCTGTCTCTCCTACTTTAGTTGGAGCGGATTCGATGAAAAGGGTCCTTATGAAGGGTAAATAGAAGTTGACAAATCACGTTGTGGCTTTCACGTAGGTAAGAAAACATTCTTGCTAGAACCGTACTTCAGCCACGTAAAACTTGCAACAACAATTAGAGGACGTCTAACTTGTTTTTGCAGCAAGTGCTTTGTGATATGATATGGCCAAAGTTGTGATGAATGATGAATGATCTATATGTAATGTATGAGATGTTCATGCTATTGTAATAGGAATCACGACTTGCATGTCGATGAGTATGACAACCGGCAGGAGCCATAGGAGTTGTCTTTATTTTTGTATGACCTGCGTGTCATTGAGAAACACCATGTAAATTACTTTACTTTATTGCTAAACGCGTTAGCCATAGTAGTAGAAGTAATAGTTGGCGAGCAACTTCATGGAGACACGATGATGGAGATCATGATGATGGAGATCATGGTGTCATGCCGGTGACAATATGATCATGGAGCCCCAAGATGGAGATCAAAGGAGCTATGTGATATTGGCCATATCATGTCACTATTATTATTTGATTGCATGTGATGTTTATCATGTTTTTCATCTTGTTTGCTTAGAACGACGGTAGTAAATAAGATGATCCCTCATAATAATTTCAAGAAAGTGTTCCCCCTAACTGTGCACCGTTGCGACAGTTCGTTGTTTCGAAGCACCACGTGATGATCGGGTGTGATAGATTCTAACGTTCACATACAACGGGTGTAAGACAGATTTACACACGCAATACACTTAGGTTGACTTGACGAGCCTAGCATGTGTACAGACATGGCCTCGGAACACAGAAGACCGAAAGGTCGAGCATGAGTCGTATAGAAGATACGATCAACATGAAGATGTTCACCGACGTTGACTAGTCCGTCTCACGTGATGATCGGACACGGCCTAGCTAACTCGGATCATGTTATACTTAGATGACTAGAAGAGGGATGTCTATCTAAGTGGGAGTTCATTATAATTTGATTAGATGAACTTAATTATCATGAACTTAGTCTAAAATCTTTACAATATGTCTTGTAGATCAAATGGCCAACGTAGTCCTCAACTTCAACGCGTTCCTAGAGAAAACCAAGCTGAAAGACGATGGCAGCAACTACACGGACTGGGTCCGGAACCTGAGGATCATCCTCATAGCTGCCAAGAAAGATTATGTCCTACAAGCACCGCTAGGTGACGCACCTGTTCTCCCTGCAGAACAAGACGTTATGAACGCTTGGCAGGCACGTACCGATGACTACTCCCTCGTTCAGTGCGGCATGCTTTACAGCTTAGAGCCGGGGCTCCAAAAGCGTTTTGAGAGACACGGAGCATATGAGATGTTCGAAGAGCTGAAAATGGTTTTCCAAGCTCATGCCCGGGTCGAGAGATATGAAGTCTCCGACAAATTCTTCAGCTGTAAGATGGAGGAAAATAGTTCTGTCAGTGAGCACATACTCACTATGTCTGGGTTACATAACCGCTTGACTCAGCTGGGAGTTAATCTCCCGGATGACGCGGTCATTGACAGAATCCTTCAGTCGCTTCCACCGAGCTACAAGAGCTTTGTGATGAACTTCAATATGCAGGGGATGGAAAAGACCATTCCTGAAGTATTTGCTATGCTGAAATCAGCAGAGGTAGAAGTCAAGAAGGAACATCAAGTGTTGATGGTCAATAAAACCACTAAGTTCAAGAAGGGCAAGGGTAAAAAGAACTTCAAGAAGGACGGCAAGGGAGTTGCCGCGCCCGGCAAGCAAGCTGCCGGGAAGAAGCCAAAGAATGGACCCAAGCCCGAGACTGAGTGCTTTTATTGCAAGGAGAGTGGTCACTGGAAGCGGAACTGCCCCAAATACTTAGCGGACAAGAAGGCCGGCAAAGCAAAAGGTATATGTGATATACATGTAATTGATGTGTACCTTACCAGTACTCGTAGTAGCTCCTGGGTATTTGATACCGGTGCGGTTGCTCACATTTGTAACTCAAAACAGGAGCTGCGGAATAAACGGAGACTGGCGAAGGACGAGGTGACGATGCGCGTCGGGAATGGTTCCAAGGTCGATGTGATCGCCGTCGGCACGCTGCCTCTTCATTTACCTACGGGATTAGTTTTAAACCTCAATAATTGTTATTTAGTGCCAAGTTTGAGCATGAACATTGTATCAGGATCTCGTTTAATACGAGATGGCTACTCATTTAAATCCGAGAATAATGGTTGTTCTATTTATATGAGAGATATGTTTTATGGTCATGCTCCGATGGTGAATGGTTTATTCTTAATGAATCTCGAGCGTAATGCTACACATGTTCATAGTGTGAGTACCAAAAGATGCAAGGTTGATAATGATAGTCCCACATACTTGTGGCACTGCCGCCTTGGTCACATAGGTGTCAAACGCATGAAGAAGCTCCATGCTGATGGACTTTTAGAGTCTCTTGATTACGAATCATTTGACACGTGCGAACCATGCCTCATGGGTAAAATGACCAAGACTCCGTTCTCAGGAACAATGGAGCGAGCAACCAACTTATTGGAAATCATACATACTGATGTGTGCGGTCCAATGAGTGTTGAGGCTCGCGGTGGCTATCGTTATGTTCTCACCCTCACTGATGACTTAAGTAGATATGGGTATGTCTACTTAATGAAACACAAGTCTGAAACCTTTGAAAAGTTCAAGGAATTTCAGAGTGAGGTTGAGAATCAACGTGACATGAAAATCAAGTTCCTACGATCAGATCGTGGAGGAGAATACTTGAGTCACGAGTTTGGCACACACTTAAGAAAATGTGGAATAGTTTCACAACTCACGCCGCCTGGAACACCTCAGCGTAATGGTGTATCCGAACGTCGTAATCGCACTCTATTAGATATGGTGCGATCTATGATGTCTCTTGCCGATTTACCGCTATCTTTTGGGGCTATGCTTTAGAGACTGCCGCATTCACTTTAAATAGGGCTCCGTCGAAATCCGTTGAGACGACACCGTTTGAATTATGGTTTGGGAAGAAACCAAAGCTGTCGTTTCTAAAGGTTTGGGGATGCGATGCTTATGTCAGGAAACTTCAACCTGAAAAGCTCGAACCCAAGTCGGAAAAATGCGTCTTCATAGGATACCCTAAAGAAACTACTGGGTATACCTTCTACCTCAGATCCGAAGGCAAGATCTTTGTTGCCAAGAATGGGTCCTTTCTGGAGAAAGAGTTTCTCTCGAAAGAAGTAAGTGGGAGGAAAGTAGACCTTGATGAAGTATTACCTCTTGAACCGGAAAATGGCGCAACTCAAGAAAATGTTTCTGAGGTGCCTGCACCGACAAGAGAGGAAGTTAATGATGATGATCAAGATACTTCTGATCAAGCTCCTACTGAAATTCGAAGGTCCACAAGGACACGTTCCGCACCAGAGTGGTACGGCAACCCTGTCTTGGAAATCATGTTGTTAGACAACGGTGAACCTTCGAACTATGAAGAAGCGATGGCGGGCCCGGATTCCGACAAATGGCTAGAAGCCATGAAATCCGAGATAGGATCCATGTATGAAAACGAAGTATGGACTTTGACTGACTTGCCCGTTGAGCGGCGAGCCATAGAAAATAAATGGATCTTTAAGAAGAAGACAGACGCGGATGGTAATGTGACCATCTATAAAGCTCGGCTTGTCGCTAAGGGTTATCGACAAGTTCAAGGGGTTGACTACGATGAGACTTTCTCACCGGTAGCGAAGCTGAAGTCCGTCCGAATCATGTTAGCGATTGCCGCATTCTATGATTATGAAATATGGCAAATGGACGTCAAAACGGCATTCCTTAATGGTTTCCTTAAGGAAGAATTGTATATGATGCAGCCGGAAGGTTTTGTCGATCCTAAGAATGCTGACAAGGTGTGCAAGCTCCAACGCTCGATTTATGGGCTGGTGCAAGCATCTCGGAGTTGGAACATTCACTTTGATGAGATGATCAAAGCGTTTGGGTTTACACAGACTTATGGAGAAGTCTGTGTTTACAAGAAAGTGAGTGGGAGCTCTGTAGCATTTCTCATATTATATGTAGATGACATACTTTTGATGGGAAATGATATAGAACTCTTGGACAGCATTAAGGCCTACTTGAATAAAAGTTTTTCAATGAAGGACCTTGGAGAAGCTGCTTATATATTAGGCATCAAGATCTATAGAGATAGATCAAGACGCCTCATAGGTCTTTCACAAAGCACATACCTTGATAAGATATTGAAGAAGTTCAATATGGATCAGTCTAAGAAGGGGTTCTTGCCTGTGTTACAAGGTGTGAAATTGAGCTCAGCTCAATGTCCGACCACGGCAGAAGATATAGAAGAGATGAGTGTCATCCCCTATGCCTCAGCCATAGGTTCTATTATGTATGCCATGCTGTGTACCAGACCTGATGTAAACCTTGCCGTAAGTTTGGTAGGAAGGTACCAAAGTAATCCCGGCAAGGAACACTGGACAGCGGTCAAGAATATCCTAAAGTACCTGAAAAGGACTAAGGAAATGTTTCTCGTTTATGGAGGTGACGAAGAGCTCATCGTAAAGGGTTACGTCGACGCTAGCTTCGACACAGATCTGGATGACTCTAAGTCACAAACCGGATACGTGTATATTTTGAATGGTGGGGCAGTAAGCTGGTGCAGTTGCAAGTAGAGCGTCGTGGCGGGATCTACATGTGAAGCGGAGTACATGGCAGCCTCGGAGGCAGCGCATGAAGCAATTTGGGTGAAGGAGTTCATCACCGACCTAGGAGTCATACCCAATGCGTCGGGGCCGATCAAGCTCTTCTGTGACAACACTGGAGCTATTGCACTTGCCAAGGAGCCCAGGTTTCACAAGAAGACAAGGCACATCAAGCGTCGCTTCAACTCCATTCGTGAAAATGTTCAAGATGGAGACATAGAGATTTGTAAAGTACATACGGACCTGAATATAGCGGATCCGTTGACTAAACCTCTCCCTAGAGCAAAACATGATCAACACCAGAATTACATGGGTGTTCGATTCATCACAATGTAACTAGATTATTGACTCTAGTGCAAGTGGGAGACTGTTGGAAATATGCCCTAGAGGCAATAATAAAAGCATTATTATTATATTTCCTTGTTCATGATAATTGTCTTTATTCATGCTATAATTGTGTTATCCGGAAATCATAATACATGTGTGAATAATAGACACCAACATGTCCCTAGTAAGCCTCTAGTTGACTAGCTTGTTGATCAACAGATAGTCATGGTTTCCTGACTATGGACATTGGATGTCATTGATAACGAGATCACATCATTAGGAGAATGATGTGATGGACAAGACCCAATCCTAAACATAGCATAAGATCGTATAGTTCGTTTGCTAGAGTTTTCCAATGTCAAGTATCCTTTCCTTAGACCATGAGATCGTGTAACTCCCGGATACCGTAGGAGTGCTTTGGGTGTACCAAACGTCACAACGTAACTGGGTGACTATAAAGGTATACTACGGGTATCTCCGAAAGTGTCTGTTGGGTTGACATGGATCAAGACTGGGATTTGTCACTCCGTATGACGGAGAGGTATCACTGGGCCCACTCGGTAATGCATCATCATAATGAGCTCAAAGTGACCAAGTGTCTGGTCACGGATCATGCATTATGGTACGAGTAAAGTGACTTGCCGGTAACGAGATTGAACGAGGTATTGGGATACCGATGATCGGATCTCGGGCAAGTAACATACCGATTGACAAAGGGAATTGTATACGGGGTTGTTTGAATCCTCGACATCGTGGTTCATCCGATGAGATCATCGAGGAGCATGTGGGAGCCAACATGGGTATCCAGATCCCGCTGTTGGTTATTGACCGGAGAGCGATCTCGGTCATGTCTACATGTCTCCCGAACCCGTAGGGTCTATTTACTTAAGGTTCGGTGACGCTAGGGTTGTAGGGATGTGTATATGCAGTAACCCGAATGTTGTTCGGAGTCCCGGATGAGATACCGGACGTCACGAGGAGTTCTGGAATGGTCCGGAGGCAAAGAATTATATATAGGAAGTGCTATTTCGGGCATCGGGACAAGTTTCGGGGTCACCGGTATTGTGCCAGGACCACCGAAGGGGTCCCGGGGGTCCATCGGGTGGGGCCACCTGTCCCGGGGGGCCACATGGGCTGTAGGGGGTGCGCCTTGGCCTACATGGGCCAAGGGCACCAGCCCCAAGAGGCCCATGCGCCTAGGGTTTCAAGGAGGGAAGAGTCCTAGGAGGGGAAGACACCTCCTAGGTGCCTTGGGGAGGAGGGATTCCTCCCCTTGGCCGCACCCCCCTAGGAGATTAGATCTCCTAGGGCCGGCGCCCCCCCCCTTGGCCCTCCTATATATAGCGGGGGAGATGGAGGACTTCTTACCTTTTCCTTGGTGCCTCCCTCTCCCTCTCCAACACCCCCTCCTCCTCCATAGTGCTTAGCGAAGCCCTGCCGGAGTACTGGAGCTCCATCACCACCACGCCGTCGTGCTGCTGCTGGAGCCATATCCCTCAACCTCTCCTTCCCCCTTGCTGGATCAAGAAGGAGGAGACATGGCTGTTCCGTACGTGTGTTGAACGCGGAGGTGCCGTCCGTTCGGTGCTAGGATCTTCGGTGATTCGAATCACGTCGAGTACGACTCCATCATCCCCGTTCTTTGAATGCTTCCACTTGCGATCCACGAGGTACGTAGATGCATCTAATCACTCATTGCTAGATGAACTCCTAGATGGATCTTGGTGAAACCGTAGGAAAATTTTTGTTTTCTGCTATGTTCCCCTACAGTACCTACCACCAGCGCCCGACTCCACCCATTGGCGGATGCATTTCGACGGCTCCAAGATGCGCACCGGCTTGGGAGTCGGCGTTGTCCTCACTTCTCCTAATGGCGACAAGCTCAAATACGCACTGCAAATCCACTTCGCCGCCTCCAACAACGTCGCCGAATACGAGGCGCTCATTCACGGGCTCTGGCTTGCCAAAGAACTTGGCATTCGCCGGATCCTGTGTTATGGCGACTCAGACTTAGTGGTCCAGCAGTCGTCTGGCGACTGGGACGCCAAAGATGCAAACATGGCGAGTTACCATTTCCTCGTGCAACAACTCAGTGGATATTTCGAGGGGTGCGAGTTCCTCCATGTGCCAAGAAATGACAACGACCAAGCAGACGCCCTGGCACGAATCGGCTCTACCCGCCAAGCAATACCATCCGGCGTCGCCCTTCAGCGCCTCCTCAAGCCGTCTGTCAAGCATTCACCAGAATCAGACTCCATCTTTGTGTCGGCTCCCCCCGAAGAAGTCGGATCCGATTCCAGAGCTCCAGCAGACGGTACGAGGATTTTGGCAGATGGCTCCAAAGCCGCCACAGTCGAAGCCGGCCCAGGGACTGCAGAACCCGGCCCGGGCACTGCGGCGGCCAGCCCGAAGACTCCAGAACTCTACCTGAGGGCTGCACCAGTCGGACCGGGGACTTCATTAATCCAGCAAGCGGTTGCTGACTCCAGCCCGCCGCCTCCCAGCCCAGACGCCCTCGTCCAAGTCGCAGTTTTGGCAGTCGAAGAAATAGCAGCACCCTCATGGGCCCAACCCATCCTCAAATACCTGGTGAGAAAAGAGCTGCCGACTGATGAGATCTTAGCTCGGCAAGTACAACTGGACCTAGCGTGCCCAACCCATCCTCAAATACCTTAGAAGAGGCCAAGGAATTGGTCCAAAAATGCAAAGGGTGCCAGAAGTTCCGCTCCAAGCCGCATCAGCCGGCTTCTGCACTCAAAACCATCCCCATTGCCTGGCCCTTCGCAGTTTGGGGCCTAGACATGGTGGGACCATTCGAGACGGCACGAGGTGGCCTGACTCACTTACTTGTCGCGGTGGACAAGTTCACGAAGTGGATAGAAGCGAAGCCAATCAAGAAACTGAATGGTCTGACTGCCGTGACTTTCATCTCTGACATCACAATTCGGTACGGCGTACCACACAGCATCATCACCGACAACGACACGAATTTTGCCAAAGGCGCCTTGGCCCGTTTCTGCGCGACACAAGGCATCCGACTGGACCTAGCGTCCGTCGCCCATCCACAGTCAAACGGCCAGGTGGAGCGAGCAAACGGCCTCATCCTGTCCGGCATCAAGCCCCGACTGGTCGAGCCTCTGGAGTGCTCGGCTGGCTGCTGGCTCGATGAGTTGCCAACCGTCCTCTGGAGTCTGCGCACGACTCCAAACAAGTCAACCGGCTTCACGCCTTTCTTCCTTGTCTACGGTGCTGAAGCCGTCATCCCAACGGACATAGAGTTCAATTCCCCGCGAGTCACCATGTACACCGAGGAAGAAGCAGAAGAAGCACATCAAGACGACGTCGATCTGCTGGAAGAGGGCCGGCTGTTGGCACTCAGCCGGTCCAGCATCTACCAGCAGAGCCTGCGCAGATACTACAATAGGAAGGTCAGGCCGAGATCTTTCCAAGAGGGCGACCTTGTGCTCCGACTAATCCAGCGAACAGCCGGCCAGCACAAGCTGTCGGCGCCTTGGGAAGGCCCCTTCATCATCAGCAAAGTGCTGGGTAACGACTCCTACTACCTGATCGACGCTCAGAAGCCCCGAGCACGCAAGAGAGACGACTCCGGCAAAGAGACAGAGCGGCCATGGAATGCAAATCTCCTCCGAAAATTTTACAGTTAAACGCAGTATGTATCACGCTACCTTTTGTATTAAAAGTACCAAGACTTCGCCCCCCCCCCCCGAGAAGAGCTCGGGGACTGCCCTCTTTTATCTATATGATAAGAATTATGCCTTCGAGTATATTACTCTTTGTTATGCCGCTTGGCACCGGGTTCGACTGGTCGGCCCGGGGACTTGCCGCCCTGCGCTATGAAATGCTTCCTACAGCCGGACAAGTAGTGTGTGGCGCCTAAGCCGTCTCTGGTCAGAAGCCGCAGCTCGCAGAGCGACTATCTGGTGGGCAGGAGTAAGGAAGAATGGGCGTCCACATGAAAAATGGCTAAGGACTCAAAGCATAAACATAGCTTAAAGCCGGCTTCCAGCCTTTTTTCGCAAGCTGACTCTTGAACAGTCGGCTCGCCGCCTTCTATCCGACTTGCCAAAAAACTCTAAAACGACTAAGTACCTGCCTTCCCAAAGTGACCAAGAATTTGATCCAGCAGCAGTCCGCAGAGCGGCTATCCGACTGACAAAGACGGCAACTGAGGGAAGGCGGCAAAGGAAAAAGCCAAAAGAGCAATGAGCAAGAAAAGATAGAAGTCGGATGAATATTTACATAACAAAGGCCCTTGGCCGAACCTTCGAGCAGAAGTCCAAAATACAGCCCGCGGGTGGATTTGTGCGAATTAACAAGTTCTTCAAAGACTATTAAAATAGGTAAAACAAAGATAAGGTGGCAGCCTAGGAGGCGGCAGACGGGTTCGGAGGATCGGAGGAGACGGCGGTGTTGGATGTTGGGGCGGCCGGCTGGGCGTTCTCGGCTTGATCACCTCCGGCGGCAGTCGGCTCGGGCGGGCACGGCTCGTTGCTGGAGGCACGGTCGAGTTGAGGCTGGCCGTCCGCTCCGTCTTCCGGTGCCTCCGTCTCGCTTCCATCCTCCGCCTCGTCTTCCTCCTCGACGCTGGAGCCGATCACCTCCGCCGAGTCCTCGCTGTAGTCTAGGTTCATCCCAAACCACTCCGGCGGTACCTTCCCGCCATCTTCAGCCCGCTCGGGGACAAAGATGCTGGTGTCGGTGTACTCGGCGATCGTCGCCGCATGCTTGACAAGGGCGTATTCCGCGGCTGCCAGCTCCGGCTGGGCCTCTGACCAGAGTGTGGCCAGCCGGTCTAAGTCCAGCCCCGGATACCATGCCTTGACGAATTCCAAGGCTCGGCGCGCTCCAACCGGGGCCGAGGAACCCTTACAGGCTTCATGACGGCCAGCCGCGACCTCCAGCCAGTTGGCAGTCCGACTGGGGGTGCGCGGAGCCTGCATGTCTGGCCACAGGGCAGCGATCGTTTGGGCGCCGACACGTTGAAGCCGGCGCAGCATCCGGTGGGCCGGCCACAGACGAGCCCCAATGCGCAGAATATGCTTGTCAAGGGTCCGGGGGGCATCGGCGGCGATCTCTGCGCCATCCGCCCTCCGCTCCTCGCGATCAGCCTCGATACCTTGAATGGCGGCCTGCGAGTGGCCGGGGAAGAAGTCTGCCAAGACGGAAAGAATGAAGAACAAGTCAAAAAACCAGGAGTCGGCTCGACCTATAGTCGGCGGCTCGAAGAAGAAAAGCAAAGAAGCTCACCGTCAACGAGGTCCTCGGTCTCGTGGAAGCCGGAGGCCAGCATTGCCTCCTTGTCAGTCCAGGAGGAGCGCTCGCTTGCAAACTCGGCCAGGAGGGCGGCCTCCTCCTCTTCCGCCTCCTTCTGCGTCTTCTTAAGCAGCTCCTTCAGCTCTGCCAATTGTGCGGCCAGCAGATCACGCTCTGTGGCGAGCTTGCTGCACTCCTCCCCCTTGGCGCGCAACGTGGTGTGGGCTTCGCTCAGCTGCTGTTGAAGAGTGGTGTTGGCCTCTGAAGAGAAAGAAGGAGGGCGTTAAGTCATCAAGAAAGAAGGTCGTCGGCGAGATCCGGCCCGACTGCTCAGCAGTCGGCCCGAATCTCGGGGACTACAGCCCGCGGGTGCGCCAGCACGCCCCTGCAAAGAAGAAAAAGGACTCACTCCGGCTCTCCGACAAGTCGGCGGTCCGCTTGCCCAGCTCTTCAACGTTGCGGTTGAAGGCGGTGACACGGAGGTTGTGATAGTCCTGTGACAAGTATTTCAAACAAAAGTTAGTACCCGGAACTCGCCAATTGGAGTTCCGGGCCGCCTGCTCAGCAGCCGGCCCGAAACTCGGGGACTACACCCAGTGGGTGCGCTGGCGCGCCCCCACAGAGAGGAACAAGAAAACAAAGACAAAGGAGAAAGCATACCCGGATGGCTGCCCACGACGCCAGGTGCGCCTTGGTGTAGTTTTGGATAGCGTCGCTCTCAGCTCGCAGCTTTGTCTGGACATCCAGAAGCGCCTGGTTCAGCAACCCCGTGCCGCCTCCTCGCACCCACCCAATGGGCGCGGCGCTCGCTGCTTCAGCGTCTGAGATCGTCGAGCTGGCGGTGCCGGTCTCCAAGGGGCGTGGCGCCGAAGTCGCCTTCTCAAGACGGCGGCGCGTTGGCGAGCCGACTTGAAGGAGTAGCCTTGCCACGGCCTCGCCTTCAGTCGGCGGCAAGGCCGGGTCCACCGGCTGTTTGCCTTGCGCACTTCTAGACGGCGGCGGGGGCGGCACGACCGCGTCTGGCATGGAGGCATCTCCGCCGCCCCTCTCCATGATCGGGAACTCGCCGCCGGCTTCCCCTGACTGCCCTGTGGGGCGGCGGCGCAGAGTTCAGAGGGGTGACGAACACCGCCGACCGCCGGTGCGCGACTTCCTTAGCCTACCGCCTTGCCGCGACGGCGACCTCGGCCTCCTCCATCTTTTTCAGGGTGGAGGCCTCCGCCTTCTCGGCCTCCACTTTCTCCAGGCGGGCGTCCTCTTCCTCCTGGCGCTTCTCCTACGCGTTCTGCTCCGTCGCCTCCTGGAGGTCGGCGGCGGGGTCAATCCGTCGAGTAGTGGCAGACGTCTCCGCCGACCCCATAACGGAGGCGGCGGCAACCCTCTCAAGAGTGAGGGGAGCCCTGAAGCGAGGGAAGCATATGAAAGACTCAGACAAGATCAACAAAGAGAAAATAAAGATAAGGGACGGAGGCGCTTACGCAGAGACCAGCGGCGGCTTCTTCACTTCCTTGCGGAAGCGGTTGGCTTTCGTGGCCGCCTCTTCCCGCTTGGTCGCGGTGGCTGCTCCCTTAAACTTCTTCGATCGGCCACCAAGTGTACTCGGCCCGGCCCGGCGCTTCTTCGCGCCGCCTTGAGCGTCCAAGACGGTGGAGGAACTCGCGCTTGGCTGGCCAGCCTTTGGCTGGTGACGCGGGGCGACTTCCCCCTCAGCATCGTCATCAGGCCAGTCGGCAAAAGTGGCCGTAGGCCTGGAGCCGCCTGCTTCTCCTCCTCCTCCCTCGGCGTCGGCCTCCATAGCCGCCGCCCCCAAGTCAGGATCGTCGACGTCACTCTCCGCCCGATCGGCGACAAACTGACAAGCCGGCCCCGTGGTGCCGGCCGAAGGAGGGACAAGAGGGTTCTGATTCAAAACAAAAATGGTCAGACTGGACAAGTCGGACTCGGCAACAAAAGAAACAGAAGAAGAAGGAAGACGACTTACAATAGGCGGGGGGTTGGCGCGTGACTACGGCTCCTTGCCTAACCGCCAATCCACTGAGAGACCGCAGTTTGCGATGTAGTTCACCGTGTTCGCCACCTTCGCGTGAGGCATGTCCTTGGAGCACATCCGACTCAGGTCCCGATGACCGCTCATCTGGCAGATCAGGTGAGGTCGGCCTTGGAGTGGGAGGACTCGGCGCGCCACAAAGGCGGCCAGCAAGTCGGCCCCGGTCAAGCCCTCCGACTGCGTCAGGACTCGGAGTCGCGCGACAGCGGCAGCGCCAGTAGGAGACAACATCCTGGCTCGGTGTGACCAGCTGGGGAGCCTTCCAGCCGGCGCGCCGGCTTCGTAAGCCGGCAGGTTGACCCAGTCGCCTTCTGGGGCGACGTTCTTCACATAAAAATAGGACCGCTGCCACATCTTCACTGACTTAATCAGTGCGATGGTGGGAAACGGATTGTCGGCCATTGATCTCCGCATCGCGATGAACGCACCGCACTGGGCCGGCACGCCAGCGACGTGTGTGCTGAGCTTGGACTGGAAGAACTCACCCCAGAACTCGATGATGGGGAGAACACCGAGGAAGCCTTCGCACAGGGTGGCGAAGGCAGCCAGCAGCACCACCGTGTTCGGAGTAAGGTGGTGCGGCTGGAGCCCGTGGAACTCCAAGAAGGAGCGGAAGAAGCCTCTCGTCGGCAGCCCCAGGCCACGCATAAGGTGCGAGCGGAATATGACCCGCTCGCCCTCCTTCGGCGTCGGCGATATTTCTCCCTCCGATGCGAGGCGGACCCGCACTAAGCCCCTGTCGGGCAGCCGCCGTGTCTTGCGGAGGATCTCGACATCGTCATCATCGACCTCGGAGCCGTCCCACACTCCGGAGTGCACAGCAAGAGGCGCCGCGGCGGAGGAAGAGCTCATCGCTGCGGGCGTGGCGTGGTTCGGAGCAGCAGCGGCGAGAGGAAGAAGAAGCAAGAGGGAGCGAAAGGGAGTAGGGAGGATGAGCGCGCGTGCGTCGCCGCCCCCCTCCCCCCGCCTACTTGTAGGCTCGTGGGCTGAGAAGCCGAGGGGGC
This sequence comes from Triticum aestivum, assembly GCF_018294505.1. Taxonomy (NCBI): domain Eukaryota; kingdom Viridiplantae; phylum Streptophyta; class Magnoliopsida; order Poales; family Poaceae; genus Triticum; species Triticum aestivum. The sequence continues at coordinate 79,740,635 of NC_057800.1, forward strand.
GGTCGTGGGATTAACTGCGCCCAGGACCCCACGACCCCCACGATTTACCACACGAAGTTACTGCATGCAATAACCGCGCGGGAACCCCAACCGCCAGCACGGCCACAACGGATCCGTTCACACGCCGAGGCGCGGTAGTGGCGGGCCCCACCTATAGGCCTGTCCCGTCGCACGCGTGGGTGGGCAGACTGGCTCAGCCATGTGGCGCCTCGCGACGGGTCCACAACGGGCGGCAACCCGGAGGCTTATCAGGCACGCCACCTGGAATCCGTCGCGACGTTCAAACTTCTTTAGGGGCAAGTCGGCCTTAAGCAAGTCTGGCTCCAACTAGTCGGCTTGACAGAAGACGGCCAGCGAGGCCCAGATCCGACCGCCGGAAAGAATAAACTGTTGAGGCTCCTCGACATATCGCCCTCGGTGCCTCACCAGCTTCGGGGACTACTGTCAGAGTAATGGGCCACGGGTAGGCCAACCCAGGCCCAGAACCTTTCAAGACATAGGGGCAGGCTGCACCCCTCAAGACCCCAGGACGAAGAGCCGCCTTCTGAGAGTCGGCTGCGAGGCAGCCGACTGCCCACTCGCGGCCGAGTCCCGAGGACGACTTCAGGATGAGCCGACTCCTGACTGGCGACTTCCAGAGAAGCCGGCCATGGGGAGTCGGCCCGCGACGCCAACAACCCCCATGCCCTCATAAAGAGGAACGAGACGAGGAGTGGCCACAGTATGCCGTACCCGCGGAGATCTCCGCCCGGCGCGACACTGTTGCCATGCCGGCCCTGACGTCAGCCCCAGAGGGCGGAGTCCTGTGCCCACGATGGCCTGCCGGTACGACCCAGGGACAACGGGTCCCACCAGTCGGCGGACATACGGAAGGCGGCAAGAGCGCCACCAGTCAGCCCAGTTGGGAGTCGGCCCCAGGTGTCGGCCGGCCCCTCCCACGGGCCCCACGCGCCATTAACTAGACGCGACAGGGAGTGGCCACAGTGATCGTCCGCCATCGGTGGAGCTGTCGCCATGACCCCATGACCGAGCCCGCGTCATTAGAGGCACGGCTACAGTAATCTACAGCCGGCAAGACCCGCCTGCGGCGGACTCGGCCTGTCGGCTCCGTACCGAGCCAGTCGGCGGGGCCCACCAGTCGGCGGGCCCCAGGAGTCGGCGAATAAGACGGCGGCCAGAGAGACTGACGGCTGGACCCGCGTCCAGCCGGATTACCATTGTACCCCTGGGGGGTAGGCCTATATAAACCCTCCAGGGCACCCATGCAAAGGGTTGGAATCCATTAGCACTAGACCAGATCATATAGGAAGGAGAGAGCTAGCCTTGCCTTCTCCTACCTCCAGGAAACAGCTCAAGGAGCAACCGTGTACAAACTTTGCCATAGTGATCATGCGGAGACCCCACAGAGCAGCAGTAGGGGTATTATCTCCACGGAGAGCCCCGAAGCTGGGTAAGATTCGCCGGCGTGCATGCCTTTGCCTTATCCCGTTTCCAGGCACCGGCGACGTTCTACTCGCCCCCACCATGATAAGCCATCCTTTGGCATATGTCGCACCCAACCCCCGACACTCCTCCATGTATAAGAAATCCCATCTTTTTCAGTGGCCTCTAGAATTGAGCAATTGGGGTAATAACGTGCCTTAAGGGCTTGGGCACACAAGGTATCCAGCGCTTCGATTAGTCACCATCCCTGCTGTCACAACATGGCAAGGTTAAAAATATAAAGGTCTTAGAACCCAAGTCCACCATTCTTCTTCGATCTTGTCATATTGTACCCGCTAATCCAGGGACATTTATTTGTTTTATTCCATTGACTCCACCGAAAACACGCAATGAGTGCACTGATCTTTTCACAAAGCTGCTTTGTGAGATCGAAGCACGGCATCGCATACGTCGGGATTGCTTCTAGTAGTCTATCATTACTTTTTTGAAGTCTATACCTTATAATAAAGGGACTATTGCTTCTCGCCGTCCGTCATAAGATTGCCCCGAAGTTGCCAATAATTACACCCATGCCACCGGTAAGTAGGAAAATGATTCGTTTTTCCCTTCACAAGTCACTGTTGGCTTTACATTATTTAAAGCGAGCCCTTTGTGTGTCACATTAAGGAAATATGCCCTAGAGGCAATAATAAAATTATTATTTATTTCCTTATATCATGATAAATGTTTATTATTCATGCTAGAATTGTATTAACCGGAAACATAATACATGTGTGAATACATAGACAAACAGAGTGTCACTAGTATGCCTCTACTTGACTAGCTCGTTGATCAAAGATGGTTATGTTTCCTAACCATAGACATGAGTTGTCATTTGATTAACGGGGTCACATCATTAAGAGAATGATGTGATTGACTTGACCCATTCCGTTAGCATAGCACTTGATCGTTTAGTTTATTGCTATTGCTTTCTTCATGACTTATACATGTTCCTATGACTATGAGCTTATGCAACTCCCATTTACCAGAGGAACACTTTGTGTGCTACCAAACGTCACAACATAACTGAGTGATTATAAAGGTGCTCTACAGGTGTCTCTGAAGGTACTTGTTGGGTTGGCGTATTTCGAGATTAGGATTTGTCACTCCGATTTCGGAGAGGTATCTCTAGGCCCACTCGGTAATGCACATCACTATAAGCCTTGCAAGCATTGCAACTAATGAGTTAGTTGCGGGATGATGTATTACGGAACGAGTAAAGAGACTTGCCGGTAACGAGATTGAACTAGGTATTGAGATACCGACGATCGAATCTCGGGCAAGTAACATACCAATGACAAAGGGAACAACGTATGTTGTTATGCGGTTTGACCGATAAAGATCTTCGTAGAATATGTGGGAGCCAATATGAGCATCCAGGTTCCGCTATTGGTTATTGGCCGGAGACGTGTCTCGGTCATGTCTACATAGTTCTCGAACCCGTAGGGTCCGCACGCTTAAAGTTTCGGTGACGATTGTATTATGAATTTATGTGATTTGATGTACCGAAGGTAGTTCGGAGTCCCGGATGAGATCAGGGACATGACGAGGAGTCTCGAAATGGTTGATACGTAAAGATCGATATATTGGACGACTATATTCGGACATCAGAAAGGTTCCGAGTGATTCGGGTATTTTCGAGGGTACTGGGGAGTTACGGGAATACGAGGAAGAAGTAATGGGCCTCATGGGCCAATTGGTGGAAGAGAGGAGACAGGGCGCGCGGCCCCCCTAGCCCAAACCGAATTGAACTAGGGGGTCGGCCCCCCTTTCCTCCTTTTCCTCCCTCTCCTTCCTTCTCCTTCTCCTCCTTCCTTTCCTCCTCCTAGTAGGAGTAGGAAAGGGGAGTCCTACTCCTACTAGGAGGAGGACTCCTCCTCCTGGCGCGCCCATAGAGGGCCGGCCGGCCTCCCCCCTTGCTCCTTTATATACGGGGGCAGGGGGCACCTCTAGACAGACAAGTTGATCTGTTGATCTCTCCCAACCGTGTGCGGTGCCCCCTCCACCATATTTCACCTCGGTCATATCATAGCGGTGCTTAGGCAAATCCCTGCGTCGGTAGCAACATCATCACCATCATCACGCCTTCGTGCTGACGGAACTCTCCCGTGAAGCTGTGCTAGATCGGAGTTCGCGGGACGTCGTCGAGCTGAATGTGTGCAGAACTCGGAGGTGCCATACGTTCGGTACTTGGATCGGTCGGATCGGGAAGACGTACGACTACTTCCTCTATGTTGTGTCAACGCTTCCGTTGCCGGTCTACGAGGGTATGTAGACAAACACTCTCCTCTCTCGTTGCTATGCATCACCATGATCTTGCGTGTGCGTAGGAAATTTTTGAAATTGCTATGTTCCCCAACATCACAAGCATCCAAATAGTACAGTGGCTTGAGCCTCGCCTCCCCACACTGAAGACCCCGGTTTGAATCCCACTTCCTCCCTTTTTGTGCATTTTTTTTTCTCTAATATCCGTTGGCGTAGGATAAATTTGTCTCACCCAAGCAAGGTCTTCGGCGGCGGCTTGAGCTCGAGCTGGTGCGGCAGTGGCCTTAGAGCACGAATGCGAGAGAGTTAGCGCGCTAGAAGGGAACTACGGGTCCGCTCGAGACTGTTGTACACTCCGGCGTGACCAAATGGTCACTGGAGCGTGGCTGACGATGAGCTCGTGCGGCGGAAGCTCTCGGGTATGGTGGCGATGCTAGCTAGGGCATGCAATCGATGATGGCAAAGAGGGGGAAAAGCTCGGCGGCTCATATTGGTTCTGAAGAGCGGCACGGGAGGCTCGAGGACGGCCTGGTTGCAGCGAATCGGCGATGAGGAGCTCCGGGCACCGAGGTTGAATTGTGGTGCTCCCAGGCTCATGATCTTCGGCGTAGAGGTTCGTGACGTTTATATGGGGCTCTTCAACAAATTGGCGCGGCGAGGGGGCCGGTGGCTGCAGTGTGGCGAGCGGCGCTCTCCGGCTCTCTCGGGCGAGCTCAAAGGAGGAAAGGGAGTGCGCTGAGAGGGGGTAGGGAATCCGGGGGGTTCTGGGCGTCGTGCTGGTGAGAAGAGAAGGGTTGAGGCGCCTCTGAGGAAGCAGGGGTGTCAAGCGCGTGCGTGCGTGTGTCGGGCACACACCCTCATTTTTTTAGGGAAGGACACACGCCTTCGTGCCTTCTAGCACGAGGTCGAAGACGCCCTTGCTCGTGGTGGGTTGGGCCGGCTATTGGGCTCCTAGGTAAGTCTCTATCTCTCTATCTCTGTGTGTGTGTGTGTATGTTTTCTATTTTTTCGTCTGTTTTCTAATTTTGCAATCTGTTTTGAATTTGGTTTTCAAACCAAATCAATTTAGTTGCTTCTGAAAATTATTATGTGAGCTCAATGGATTAAATCAGTGCCACATATGATTCAAAATTATTGAAACTATAAAAATATTTGTAGTCATTTATAGCTCCAATTGAAATACTTAGTGGGTTGATTTATAGCCCAATTATGTCCTGGAAAAATGTGCACCATTTTTCATAGATGTTTTCACCTTGTTTAATAAATCATGAACATTTTTAAGGGCATTTTGGGTTCATTGAAAAGATTTGACTTGAACCCAGTTGAATTAATTATCTGCTAGGGTTTGATCATCCCAATTTCAAATTTAATTGAAATTTAAACATGATGCATTTTTAAGGGCTTCTAAATGCAACTATTTACAAACAAATATTCTAGGGATGTGACAATATTACTGCCATGATTGTCTCTGATTCTCACTGCTCTCTCTCGGGGAATGGATAGGGGAACAAGAGGAAACGATCAGGGTGAGGGGTGGTGGGTATTAGAGACATGTTCATGTGGTTCGTATAGGGAGCAAACGGTTTCCTACTTCTCGTCATGATTCATGCCCGTCATTCGACTGTCTGGAGAGCGTCGCACCGAAAACGGGCCTAGCGAACGTGAGATAGATAACATTTGGGTAGTGTTTTTTCACTTTTTGGCAGTTGCATATGTTTTTGGGATATTTGTTTTATTTCATTTCATTCTAGTATAATACTTGGCCCAAGGTTTACCCAACGAGTGGACAAGATCCCCGAGCCCATGACCAAAGGTAGGTTATCACCGAACGTGTTCACTTCGTCCTCGCCCCCTGGGAGAGCCGCGCGCCCCCGTCGAAGGCGTCGTGGAAGGAGGGTGGGGGAGTCGAGTTCTCTACGGGGGAGGCGATCGCAGATCGCCGCCGCCGAGAGGAAACCTAAACCCTAACGTGAGGGGAGGGACTGGGGCTGTACCGCCCGCGGAAAACAGATCTCGGGCGAGAGATCCAATGGATAGCGCTTCTTCAAGCACGGGCCAGTCGGCGGCCGAGCTGGAGGCGATGATGGCTGAATTGGGCCTGAAAGAGGATGATCTTCAGGATGTGGTAGTAGAAGATGATGAGCTACCTGATGAAGCAACACGCTGGATGGCCGTTGCCCGCGTGCACACACCAAAACCGTACAGCCAGTATTGGTTCTACAGAACCATGAGGGCAGCCTGGGATCTAGCACAAGAGGTAAAGATCAGGCCACTGGAAGAAAATTTGTATACGCTGCAATTCTCATGCCTAGGTGACTGGGAGAGAGTTATGGAAGAAGGGCCCTGGAACTTCAAGGGGAAGGCAGTGGTTCTGGCTCATTACGACGGATTTACAAGACCTTCCTCCATAGAATTGAAGAAGATAGATATATGGATGCAAATCCATGACTTTCTAGATGGCTTCTTCTCAAAGGTCAAGGCACTGTCAGCAACAGTTGGTGAGTTCATCTATGCGGAGCCCAAATCACAAGATTTTGAGGGGAACTTTGTTTGGGTTCGGGTAAGGATTGACGTGACAAAACCTCTGAGGAACGCCATGTCTCTGGTGGTGAAACAGAAGCGAGAGATCTTTAGGGTCAAGTATGAGAGACTACCAGATTGGTGTGCCGTGTGCGGCAACCTCGGGCACCTGTTTAAGGAATGTGGGGATGGAGTTCACCCTCCAAAGGCACATGTTTTCAAGGACCTGCGAGCTGAATGGTTCAGAGGACCTGGGAGAGGTCCGGGTGAAGGCAAGGGGGCGAACAGAGGCAGAGGCCGTGGCCGCTCCGGGCGAGGTCCGGGCCAAGGTGGATCACAGCGTAACCAGCAAGATAACTCTGAGGATCTTTACCAGGAGAGGTACCATTGGAGTGAGCAGACGGACATGACAGACATGATCGTTGACGCAACAGGGGAAGCAGATGGGAATAGGAAGAGGGGCCCCAGTCGTGGTACTGAGACACCAACGCCAGTCCCGGATGTTACTCATATGATGTCAGGTACAGAGGATGATCTCCTTGCAATTGTTGCTAAACCGGTGGCCCAGAGCCCTTCCAAGCATGAACCCAAGAGGAACAAGCTGACACCTCAAGGGCAGGAGAGATCGAATGTGATGACAGTGGTTATAAACATAAACAATGATGCGCGTTTGGTGGGCCTCCCCGGGGGGTCGTGCCACGCACAATGAATCTCCTGGTGTGGAACTGTCGTGGGGCTGGCAAACCCGCGACAGTTCAAGAGCTTCGTAATATGACGAAGCAATTTGCCCCCTCTATAGTATGTATTTTAGAGACTCAAATAGAGGGATCCCGAGTGGAGAGTTTAGCTAATACACTAGGTTTCAATAAATGCTATGTTGTAAGCAGTTCTGGTAGGAGTGGAGGTCTTGGTATATTTTGGAACGATATAATAAAAGTTGAAGTTATTGGTTATTCTGAGTATCATATCAATGTGATAGTGGATGATTTTGTTGGGGAACGTAGCAGAAATTCAAAATTTTCCTACGTGTCACCAAGATCTATCTATGGAGAAACCAGCAACGAGGGGAAGGAGAGTGCATCTACATACCCTTGTAGATCGCTATGCGGAAGCATTCAAGAGAACGGGGTTGAAGGAGTCGTACTCGTCGTGATCCAAATCACCGGAGATCCTAGTGCCGAACGGACGGCACCTCCGCGTTCAACACACGTACAGCCCGGTGACGTCTCACATGCCTTGATCCAGCAAGGAGAGAGGGAGAGGTTGAAGAAGACTCCATCCAGCAACAGCACAACGGCATGGTGATGGTGGAGGAGCATGGTACTCCAGCAGGGCTTCGCCAAGCACTGCAAGAGACGAGGAGGAGAGAGGTAGGGCTGCACTAGGGAGAGATCAAATCGCGTGTCTTGGGCAGCCCAAAACCCCACTATTTATAGGAGGAGGGGAGGAGGGTGCGCCCCCTCTAGGGTTCCACCCCTAGGGGGGCGGCAGCCCTAGATGGGAAAGGGGGGCGGCCAAGAGGGGGAGAGAGGGGTTGGCGCACCAGGGTGGGCCTTAGGGCCCATCTGCCCTAGGGTTTGCCCCCTTTCCCACTCCCTTGCGCCTTGGGCCCTTGTGGGGGGCGCACCAGCCCACCTGGGGCTGGTCCCCTCCCACACTTGGCCCATGCAGCCCTCCGGGGCTTGTGGCCCGACTTGGTGGACCCCCGGGACCCTCCCGGTGGTCCCGGTACGTTACCGATAAAACCCGAAACTTTTCCTGTGACCAAAATAGGACTTCCCATATATAAATCTTTACCTCCGGACCATTCCGGAACTCCTCGTGACGTCCGGGATCTCATCCGGGACTCCGAACAACATTCGGTAACCACATACAAACTTCCTTTATAACCCTAGTGTCATCGAACCTTAAGTGTGTAGACCCTACGGGTTCGGGAACCATGCAGACATGACCGATACGTTCTCCGGTCAATAACCAACAGCGGGATCTGGATACCCATGTTGGTTCCCACATGTTCCACGATGATCTCATCGGATGAACCACGATGTCAAGGACTTAATCAATCCTGTATATAATTCCCTTTGTCTAGCGGTACGATACTTGCCCGAGATTCGATCGTCGGTATCCCGATACCTTGTTCAATCTCGTTACTGGCAAGTCTCTTTACTCGTTCCGTAACACATCATCCCGTGATCAACTCCTTGGTCACATTGTGCACATTATGATGATGTCCTACCGAGTGGGCCCAGAGATACCTCTCCGTTTACACGGAGTGACAAATCCCAGTCTCGATTCGTGCCAACCCAACAGACACTTTCGGAGATACCCGTAGTGCACCTTTACAGCCACCCAGTTACATTGTGACGTTTGGCACACCCAAAGTATTCCTACGGTATCCGGGAGTTGCACAATCTCATGGTCTAAGGAAATGATACTTGACATTAGAAAAGCTTTAGCATGCGAACTACACGATCTTGTGCTATGGTTAGGATTGGGTCTTGTCCATCACATCATTCTCCTAATGATGTGATCCCATTATCAACGACATCCAATGTCCATGGTCAGGAAACCATAACCATCTATTGATCAACGAGCTAGTCAACTAGAGGCTTACTAGGGACATGGTGTTGTCTATGTATCCACACATGTATCTGAGTTTCCTACCAATACAATTATAGCATGGATAATAAACGATTATCATGAACAAGGAAATATAATAATAATCTATTTATTATTGCCTCTAGGGCATATTTCCAACAGTCTCCCACTTGCACTAGAGTCAATAATCTAGTTCACATCGATATGTGATTAACACTCAAGGTCACATCCCCATGTGACTAACACCCAAAGAGTTTACTAGAGTCAATAATCTAGTTCACATTACTATGTGATTAACACTCGATGAGTTCTGGGTTTGATCATGTTATGCTTGTGAGAGATGTTATAGTCAACGGGTCTGAATCTTTCAGATCCGTATGTACTTCGCAAATTTCTATGTCATCTTGTAGATGCAACTACTATGCTACATTTGGAGCTATTCCAAATAACTGCTCTACTATACGAATCCAGTTTACTACTCAGAATAATCTGGATTAGTGTCAAAGTTTGCATCGGCGTAACCCTTTACGACGAACTCTTTTACCACCTCCATAATTGAGAAAATTCCTTAGTCCACTAGTTACTAAGGATAACTTTGATCGCTGTCCTGTGATCCATTCTTGGATCACTCTTGTACCCCTTGACTGACTCATGGCAAGGCACACTTCAGGTGCGGTACACATCATAGCATACTGTAGAGCCTATGTCTTAAGCATAGGGGACGACCTTCGTCCTTTCTCTCTATTCTGCCGTGGTCGAGCTTTAAGTCTTAACTTCATACCTTACAACTCAGGCAAGAACTCCTTCTTTGACTGATCCATCTTGAACAGCTTCAAGATCATGTCAAGGTATGTGCTCATTTGAAAGTACCATTAAGCGTTTTGATCTATCCTTATAGATCTTGATGCTCAATGTTCAAATAGCTTAATCCAGGCTTTCCATTGAAAACACTTTCCAAATAGCCCTATATGCTTTCCAGAAATTCTACGTCATTTCTGATCAACAATATGTCAACAACATATAGTCATCAGAAATTCTACAGTGCTCCCACTCACTTCTTTGGAAATGCAAGTTTCTCATAAACTTTGCATACACCCAAAACTTTGATCATCTCATCAAAGCATACATTCCAAATACGAGATGCTTACTCCAGTCCTTAGAAGGATAGCTGGAGCTTTGCACATTTGTTAGCATCTTTCAGGATTGACAAAACCTTTCAGTTGTATCACATACAACCTTTCCTCAAGAAAATCGTTGAGGAAGAAATGTTTTGACATCCTATCTGCAAGATTTCATAAATAATGCAGTAATCGCTAATATAAGTCCAACAGACTCTTAGCATCACTACGAGTGAGAAAGTCTCATCGTAGTCAACTCCTTGAACTTGTCGGAAAACATCTTAACGACAAATCGAGCTTTCTTAATGGTGATACTTGCCATCATTGTCCGTCTTCCTTTTAAAATCCATATGTACCTAACAGCCTTACGACCATCAAGTAGTTCTTCCAAAGTCTACACTTTGTTTTCATATATGGATCCTCTCTCGGATTTTATGGCCTCGAGCCATTCATCGAAATCCGGGCCCACCATCGCTTCTCCATAGCTCGTAAGTTCATTGTTGTCTAGCAACATGACTTCCAAGACAGGATTACGTACCACTCTGAAGTAGTACGCATCCTTGTCATCCCACGAGGTTTGGTAGTGACTTGATCTGAAATTTCATGATCACTATCATAAGCTTCCACTTCAATTGGTGTAGGTGCCACAGGAACAACTCCCTGTGCCCTGTCACACACTAGTTGAAGAGACGGTTTAATAACCTCATCAAGTCTCCACCATCCTCCCACTCAATTCTTTCGAGAGAAACTTTTCCTCGAGAAAGGACCTGATTCTAGAAACAATCCCTTATTGCTTTCGGATCTGAGACAGGAGGTATACCCAACTATTTTGGGTGTCCTATGAAGATGCATTTATCCGCTTTGGGTTCGAGCTTATCAGCCTGAAACTTTTCCACATAAGAGTCGCAGCCCCAAACTTTTAAGAAATGACAGCTTAGGTTTCTCTAAACCATAGTTCATACGGTGTCATCTCATCGGAATTACGTGGTGCCCTATTAAAGTGAATGTGGTTGTCTCTAATGCCTAACCCATAAACTATCGTGGTAATTCGATAAGAGACATCATGGTATGCATCATATCCAATAGGGTGCAGTTATGATGTTCGGACACACCATCACACTATGGTGTTCCAGGTTGTATCAGTTGTGAAACAATTTCCACAATGTCTTAATTCTGTGCCAAACTCGTAATTTAGATATTCATCTCTTATGATCATATCATAGATATTTTATCCTCTTGTCACGACGATCTTTCAACTTTACCCTGAAATTGCTTGAACCTTTCAATAATTCAGACACGTGATTCATCAAGTAAATATACTCAACATCTACTCAAATCATTTGTGAAGTAAGAACATAACGATATCCACTACACGCCTCAGCACTCATTGGACTGCATACATCAAAATGTATTACTTCCAACAAATTGCTTTCTAGTTCCATTTTACTGAAAACGAGGCTTTCAGTCATCTTGCCCATGTGGTATGATTTGCATGTCTCAAGTGATTCAAAATCAAGTGAGTCCAAACGGTCCATTTGCATGGAGTTTCTTCATGCATATACACTAATGGACATGGTTCGCATGTCTCAAACTTTTCAAAAACGAGTGAGCCCAAAGATCCATCAACATGGAGCTTCTTCATGCGTTTTATACCGATATGACTTAAGTGGCAGTGCCACAAGTAGGTGATACTATTATTACTATCTTATATCTTTTGGCATGAACATGTGTATCACTACGATCGAGATTCAATAAACCATTCATTTTAGGTGCAAGACCATTGAAGGTATTATTCAAATAAACAGAGTAACCATTATTCTCCTTAAATGAATAACCGTATTGCGATAGACATAATCCAATCATGTCTATGCTCAATGTAAACACCAAATAACAATTATTTAGGTTTAACACCAATCTCGATGGTAGAGGGAGTGTGCGATGCTTGATCATATCAACATTGGAAACACTTCCAACACATATCGTCAGCTCACCTTTAGCTAGTCTCCGTTTATTCCGTAGCTTTTATTTCGAGTTACTAACACTTAGTAACCGAACTGGTATCTAATACCCTGGTGCTACTAGGAGTACTAGTAAAGTACACATTAACACAATGTATATCCAATATACTTCTACCGACCTTGCCAACCTTCTCATCTACCAAGTATCTAGGGTAATTCTGCTCCAGTGGCTGTTCCCCTTATTACAGAAGCACTTAGTCTCGGGTTTGGGTTCAACTTTGGGTTTCTTCATTAGAGCAGCAGCTGATTTTACATTTCATGAAGTATCCCTTCTTGCCCTTGCCCTTCTTGAAACTAGTGGTTTCACTAACCATCAACAATTGATGCTCCTTCTTGATTTCTACTTTCGTGGTGTCAAACATCGCGAATATCTCAAGGATCATCATATATGTCCCTGATACATTATAGTTCATCACGAAGCTCTAGCAGCTTGGTGGTAATGACTTCGGAGAAACATCACTATCTCATTTGGAAGATCAACTCCCACTCGATTCAAATGATTGTTGTACTCAGACAATCTGAGCACAAGCTCAACAATTGAGCTTTTCTCCCTTAGTTTGTAGGCTAAGAAAATCGTCGGAGGTCTTATACCTCTTGACGTGGGCACGAGACTGAAATCCCAATTTCAGCCCTCAAAACATCTCATATGTTTCGCGATGTTTCAAAACGTCTTTGGTGCCTCAATTCTAAACCATTTAGCATTACGCACTGAACTATCATGTAGTCATCAAAACGTGTATGTCCGATGTTCGAAACATCCACAGACAACGTTCGAGGTTCAGCACACTGAGCTGTGCATTAAGGACATAAGCCTTCTACTATCTGCATAATTGCTACTATCAACTTTCAACTAATTTTCTCTAGGAACATATCTAAACAGTAGAACTAAAGCGCGAGCTACGACATAATTTGCGAAGACCTTTTGACTATGTTCAGGATAATTTAGTTCATCTTATGAACTCCCACTCAGATAGACATCCCTCTAGTCATCTAAGTGATTACATGATCCGAGTCAACTAGGCCGTGTCCGATCATCACGTGAGACGGACTAGTCAACATCGGTGAACATCTTCATGTTGATCGTATCTACCATACGACTCATGCTCGACCTTTCGGTCTCTTGTGTTCCGAGGCCATGTCTGTACATGCTAGGCTCGTCAAGTCAACCTAAGTGTTTCACGTGTGTAAATCTGGCTTACACCCGTTGTATGTGAACGTAAGAATCTAACACCCGATCATCACGTGGTGCTTCGAAACAACGAACTGTCGCAACGGTGCACAGTTAGGGGGAACACTTTCTTGAAATTATTATGAGGGATCATCTTATTTACTACCGTCGTTCTAAGCAAATAAGATGTATAAACATGATAAACATCACATGCAATCAAATAGTGACATGATATGGCCAATATCATATTGCTCCTTTTGATCTCCATCTTCGGGGCTCCATGATCATCATCGTCACTGGCATGACACCATGATCTCCATCATCATGATCTCCATCATCGTGTCTTCATGAAGTTGTCTCGCCAACTATTACTTCTACTACTACAGCTAACGGTTAGCAATAAAGTAAAGTAATTACATGACGTTTATGTTGACACGCAGGTCATAAATAAATTAAGACAACTCCTATGGCTCCTGCCGGTTGTCATACTCATCGACATGCAAGTCGTGATTCCTATTACAAGAACATGATCAATCTCATACATCACATATCATTCATCACATTCTTCTTGGCCATATCACATCACATAGCATACCCTGCAAAAACAAGTTAGACGTCTTCTAATTGTTGTTTGCATGTTTTACGTGGCTGCTATGGGTTTCTAGCAAGAACGTTTCTTACCTACGCAAAACCACAACGTGATATGCCAATTGTTATTTACCCTTCATAAGGACCATTTTCATCGAATCCGATCCGACTAAAGTGGGAGAGACAGACACCCGCCAGCCACCTTATGCAACTAGTGCATGTTAGTCGGTGGAACCGGTCTCACGTAAGCGTACATGTAAGGTTGGTCCGGGCCGCTTCATCCCACAATGCCGCTGAATCAAGATTAGACTAGTAATGGTAAGCATATTGAACAAAATCAACGCCCACAACTACTTTGTATTCTACTCGTGCATAGAATCTACGGAATAGACCTAGCTCATGATGCCACTGTTGGGGAACGTAGCAGAAATTCAAAATTTTCCTATGTGTCACCAAGATCTATCTATGGAGAAACCAGCAACGAGGGGAAGGAGAGTGCATCTACATACCCTTGTAGATCGCTATGCGGAAGCGTTCAAAAGAACGGGGTTGAAGGAGTCGTACTTGTCGTGATCCAAATCACCGGAGATCCTAGTGCCGAACGGACGGCACCTCCGCGTTCAACACACGTACAGCCCGGTGATGTCTCCCATGCATTGATCCAGCAAGGAGAGAGGGAGAGGTTGAGGAAGACTCCATCCAGCAGCAGCACAACGGCGTGGTGATGGTGGAGGAGTGTGGTACTCCAGCAGGGCTTCGCCAAGCACTGCAAGAGACGAGGAGGAGAGAGGTAGGGCTGCACCAGGGAGAGATCAAATCGCGTGTCTTGGGCAGCCCAAAACCCCACTATTTATAGGAGGAGGGGAGGAGGGTGTGCCCCCTCTAGGGTTCCACCCCTAGGGGGGCGGCAGCCCTAGATGGGAAAGGGGGGCGGCCAAGAGGGGGAGAGAGGGGTTGGCGCACCAGGGTGGGCCTTAGGGCCCATCTGCCCTAGGGTTTGCCCCCTTTCCCACTCCCTTGCGCCTTGGGCCCTTGTGGGGGGGCGCACCAGCCCACCTGGGGCTGGTCCCCTCCCACACTTGGCCCATGCAGCCCTCCGGGGCTTGTGGCCCCACTTGGTGGACCCCCGGGACCCTCCCGGTGGTCCCGGTACGTTACCGATAAAACCCGAAACTTTTCCGGTGACCAAAATAGGACTTCCCATATATAAATCTTTACCTCTGGACCATTCCGGAACTCCTCGTGACATCCGGGATCTCATCCGGGACTCCGAACAACATTCGGTAACCACATACAAACTTCCTTTATAACCCTAGCGTCATCGAACCTTAAGTGTGTAGACCCTACGGGTTCGGGAACCATGCAGACATGACCGAGATGTTCTCTGGTCAATAACCAACAGCGGGATCTGGATACCCATGTTGGTTCCCACATGTTCCACGATGATCTCATCGGATGAACCACGATGTCAAGGACTTAATCAATCCCATATACAATTCCCTTTGTCTAGCGGTACGATACTTGCCCGAGATTCGATCGTCGGTATCCCGATACCTTGTTCAATCTCGTTACTGGCAAGTCTCTTTACTCATTCCGTAACACATCATCCCGTGATCAACTCCTTGGTCACATTGTGCACATTATGATGATGTCCTACCGAGTGGGCCCAGAGATACCTCTCCGTTTACATGGAGTGACAAATCCCAGTCTCGATTCGTGCCAACCCAACAGACACTTTCGGAGATACCCGTAGTGCACCTTTATAGCCACCCAGTTACGTTGTGATGTTTGGCACACCCAAAGTATTCCTACGGTATCCGGGATTTGCACAATCTCATGGTCTAAGGAAATGATACTTGACATTAGAAAAGCTTTAGCATGCGAACTACACGATCTTGTGCTATGCTTAGGATTGGGTCTTGTCCATCACATCATTCTCCTAATCATGTGATCCCGTTATCAACGACATCCAATGTCCATGGTCAGGAAACCGTAACCATCTATTGATCAACGAGCTAGTCAACTAGAGGCTTACTAGGGACATGGTGTTGTCTATGTATCCACACATGTATCTGAGTTTCCTCTAGGGCATATTTCCAACAGATTTTGGTGACACAAAGAGCAGAGTGACACTTTTGTATGGTGAAGTGCGGGTGCCAGAAAGATATAAGACATGGGATATGCTCACGGGAATTGCAATGCAAAGCATCCTTCCATGGGCAGTGATTGGTGACTTCAATGAAGTTTTGCATGCACATGAACACGACGGGGTTGGTCAGCGCAGCCAGGCCCAGATGGATGCTTTCAGAGATGCGATTGATACATGCGGCCTTGTGGACATTGGGTATACTGGAAATAGCTGGACCTTTGAAAAAAAGGTAACCGGTGGCACGTTTATGAGAGTCCATTTGGATAGGTGCGTCGCAACGCCGGACTGGATGTTGGCATTCCCTCAGGCAGAGTTGGAACACAAGGTAGCAGCTTCATCGGATCATGCACCTTTGCTCTTGCGACTTGACCACGTGCATGCATGCAGGAAGGGGCCCAAGCCCTTTAAATACGAACTCGCATGGGAACGCCACCCGGACCTGGTCGGGGTAGTGGAGATAGGCTGGAAAGATAAATCAGTCGAGAGTGTGGCGGGAATCCAAGGCAAGTTGTCGCTGTTGTCGGACAATTTGTCTGCATGGGAACGCAATCACTTCGGCAGTGTCAAACGGGAGATCAGCGAACTGAAAAAGCAGCTGGATATTTTATGTTCAGATCCGAGCAGATATGCCCCAACGCACTTGGAAACAAAGATAGCTGACAGGCTGGTTGAATTATATCACCGAGAGGAAATTTTATGGCGTCAAAGAGCAAGGTTAGATTGGCTGGTACACGGTGATAAAAACACTTATTTCTTTCATCTCCGGGCGAGTAGGAGGCGCAGGAAAAACCAGATAAAATCCCTTCAACTTCCAGATGTCAGAATAACGCATGATAAGCGGGAGTTGGAAGAGGCCGCTACTGCCTTTTATGACAACATGTATAGCTCGGAGGGGGTGCAGAATATGGACCATGTCCTGGATACGGTCCCGCGCAAGGTAACTGACGAGATGAATGAAACACTAAATGCTCCGTACACCCAGGAGGAAGTGAAGAGGGCCCTTTTCTAGATGTTTCCGTTAAAGGCACCGGGCCTGGACGGTTTCCCGGCACACTTCTTTCAGCGGCAATGGGAAATATGTGGAGAAGAAGTAACGAAGGCAGTGATATTAATAGTGGAAGGAAAGGAATCAGCAGAGTGCATTAATGACACCCTTTTGGTCCTAATCCCAAAGGTAAAGAACCCGACACTTCTGTCACAGTTTTGGCCAATAAGTCTGTGTAATGTTCTCTACAAAATTGCATCCAAGGTCATCTACAACCGTCTGAAGGTAATCTTACCAGATATCATATCAGAGGAACAGTCTGCCTTTGTCCCTGGCAGGTTGATTACTGATAACATTATCACAGCATATGAATGTCTGCACTTTATGAAGAGAAATAGAGCTAAGAAAAATCAACATGGTGCCTTGAAGCTGGATATGACGAAGGCTTATGACCGAGTAGAGTGGTCTTATCTGCAATCCATCATGCTGAAATTGGGCTTCTCGGCAAGGTGGGTAGATATTGTAATGGGGATGATCACATCTGTCAGTTTTTTTGTGATGTTCAATGGGAAGAGGCTTCAACCGTTCAAACCCACCCGTGGCATCCGACAAGGGGACCCAATCTCTCCTTACTTGTTTTTGTTGGCAGCAGAGGGCCTTTCGTGCCTGATTAAATCAAGACAACAGTCATCAAACCTTGGTGGGATACAAGTGGCTTCTTCGGCGCCACCCGTTAACCACTTACTCTTCGCAGATGACAGCCTGTTGTTCTTCAAAGCAAATGTAGAGGGAGCATCGGAGGTGCACCAACTGTTGGATACTTACTGTCAAGCAACGGGGCAAAGAATTAATTTTGAGAAATCGTCAATATTCTTTAGCAAAGGGGTCGCGGAAAGTATTCGAGCAGAAATAAAAGGGCAATTGCATGTGCCCAATGAGACACTTAATGAGAAATATCTTGGAATGCCATCGGATGTGGGCTCATCTCGGAATGGGGCATTCAGATATCTCAAGGACCGTCTGTGGAATAAAATCCAAGGGTGGATCGAGAAAACAATGTCCATGGCGGGGAAAGAAGTTCTGGTCAAATCTGTTGCGCAGGCCGTTCCAGTTTTCTCAATGTCGTGTTTCAAGCTGCCGAGGGGGCTATGTGAACACTTGAACATGCTAGTCCGCAAATTCTGGTGGGGGAGTAGAGATGGCAAGCGTAAGCCAAACTGGGTTTCCTGGAAGGATATGACCCAACCCAAAGACATGGGAGGACTGGGATTTAAGGATTTTGAGTTGTTTAACTTAGCCTTGCTCGCTAGACAGGCATGGCGAATTTTGCAAAATCCAGACTCATTGAGCTCACGAATTCTGAAAGAAATTTACTTCCCAAATACAACGATTCTTGAAGCCAACATCGGTAGCCATCCGAGCCAAATCTGGAGGGCAATTGTTGAAGGGAGAGATATATTAAAACAAGGTTTGATTAGAAGGATAGGTAATGGTGCAAGTACTAATATCTGGAACGATAATTGGATCCCAAAAGAGGAATTTATGAGACCTTATGGAAGTAGATTGGCAAACCCCCCGGCAAATGTTTCTGAACTAATTGATAGCACGGCGGCGTGCTGGAACATCCAGCGGATCAGAGAAGTCCTCCTGCCTATAGATATTCCTCATGTTCTTAGCATCCCTTTATGCACTATGAATCTCTCAGATTGCTGGTGCTGGAACTTTGAGAAGAATGGCGTCTCTGCGTATAATATGCTGGTAGCAACAAAGCAAAGAAGAGAAGCTTGGTTAGAAGGAACAGCAAGGACTTCGAATATACAACAAGAAAAGAGCTCTTGGAAATCAATATGGCATGTCAGCGTTCCTGCAAAAATAAGGATGTTCCTCTGGAGACTCGCCAGGCACTCATTACCCATGGAAGATGTCAGAGAACACCGAAACATGGCAACTTCAAGCTCATGTGGTTTGTGCGGTGCACAAGATTCTTGGAGGTACTCGCTTCTTGACTGCTCTATGTCTAGGTGCATATGGGCACTCGCGGATGCGGAACTAGCGGATCAACTGAGGGAATCAGGCGAGTTGAGCGCCAAACAGTGGTTGTTTTCATTAATACGATCATTACCGCATGAAGTCTTTGTAAAACTGGCAGTAACACTTTGGGCAACGTGGACAGCAAGGAGAAAGGCAATTCACGAAGGCATCTTCCAGAGTCCTCATGCGACTCACGCATTCATCAACCGCTACCTGGTTGATCTGGAAATAGTCAAGGAAAACAACCATGCAACGCCAGTATATGCGACAACCAGAACAGCAGTAAGGGGCAATGTAAGGCCAAAGGCTCCGCCGGCAGGTTTTGTCAAAATCCACGTCGATGCGGGGGTATCTAAACGCCATGGGAGAGGTGCAGCAATGGCTGTATGCCATGATGACCGGGGAAACTATTTGGGGAGCTCAGCACTGGTGGTTGAAGGAATGCAGGATGCGGCAATTCTTGAATGTTTGGCATGCAGAGAAGCTTTAGCACTAGCTGAGGATTTATCAGTTCATAATCTGATAGTGGCGTCTGACGCAAGACAAGTGGTCAAAGATATATCCAGCAACAGTATGGGTCCTTATGGCATGGTGATCTCAGAAATCAAGTCTAAAATCTCGAGTTTTAATTGTCAGTTAGTTTTTGAAGGGCGTCGTTCGAACGGAGATGCTCATAGTTTAGTTAAATTTTCGCTTTCTTTAGCTAAGGGGCGCCACCTGTGGCTTATTAATCCCCATAATCCTCTTTGTATCCCACAAACTGTGGTTTTCGATGAATGAATAAAGTCTTTCATCCCTCAAAAAAAAAACCGAATGCGCTCACTTGTCTCCAAAAAAAAAACGAACGCGTACACAAAGACCCATAAGTACAGCCTCCCTTTACCTCTCAAAAGAAAAGACCCATAAGTAGCCCCCTCACGGTATGCAGGTTCATGTTAGCATGTGTGTTCTTGTTCAAACTGCACTATGGCGATCTACAGATGCTCGGTCATCTTGTTCAAACTGCCCTACGGTGATTTACAGATTCATCGATCGTGTCGACTGCTGAGTGCACAAGTGTGAGATTCTTCTAGTCAGAGCCATTGCCGGACCCGGCGTCCACGTCCACTGGGGCAGCAGCGCGGTAGGCAGCAGATTCCTTCTCGTACCGCTTCTTGTCGGCTTGAGACTGCAGAATGTAAGGTTGCTTGTCTTCGGCTGGTCATGACAGGGAGAGCAAGGAAATCATGAGCACGAGGATTTTCTTGTGTTTGTGAACGCAACTGATATATGTTACACGTGCGGGAGGAAAATGCATTAGGGCACATAACGGAGTAATATATACTGTAGTTTAGAATATTACTTGACATCTTTTGCCAAATCTCGCCAAGCTTCTTTGCAATATCGGTTGGAGCCAAATCTGGATTGCTGCCCTTCACACCCTGAGCCAAGGAAACAGCAGATAAGCCTTTGTTCAAGATCTCATACTAGCAGGTATATATGCTCCAGAAAGAATTCAGTTACCCATCAAGGAATAATGCTTAACCAAAAAGGAGGAAGCTATATATACTGCCTCATAACTGAGAAAGTGCGGTTAAACATTAAACTCTTTGTGTACATGGTTCATTTGTCGTCCCCTCCCTAGTGCCATAATTTATTGTGACAATAAGCTTTAGTTCTTCTATGTCACTGAAGGACAACCTCTTTTCTTCAATACTTCGAAAATTCATGACCAATGATATGCGTTTCTTTACTAAATAGTCTTTTGTGCTACCGAATTACTCCCTCCGTAAAGAAATATAAGAGCGTTTAGATCACTACTTTAGTTATCTATAAACACTCTAATATTTCTTTAGAGGGAGTACTACAAAAAAATCTCCGATCCCGAGAAGTTCAGAATTCTTTACGCGAAATAACTCTAGATTTATTCAGGTATACTTATTAACTTATGAATTACTCCCTCCGTCCCATAATATAAGAACGTTTTTCAAGCTAAACATAGCTTGAAAAGTTTTCTTATATTATGGGACGGAGGTAGTGCTAGAGTAGCTAGTTAGCAGCTATGTTTCGGATAACTGGTCATAGTAACTTACTGCCCGCTCAGCCATTGAGAAATACATGAATGGCATCATTGGTCTTTTGGGGGCGTTAGGATCTTTCTTCTTCTTTGGTTTCCTCTTCTCTGAACCTTCGCCATCCATGCCCTTAGGCTTCCTTTTCCCTGAACCTTCGCCATCCTTGCCCTTAGGCTTCCTTTTCACAGGTGGCTTTGAACTACGGGCTTCCATTTTGGATGACTTTTGGAGATTAGGAAAAATAAATAAACACCAAGAGATCATTAGCAGAGTTGACTTCACACTTCAGACTTGCTACAGAAAATAAGAAATCTAACAACCTGTTTTCCGCCACCACTTTCACTAGCATCTGATTCCTCACCACCAGAATCATCAGTAGGAGATCCGCCATCATCCTTATGCAGAACAAAATCTTCATCCTGGCATGAAATGGTAAAGGACAAGTATATACGATGGCTTAGTAATAAGATTCACAAGTCAGCACCAAGGAACAAGCCAACAAAAGGCAACGTACCTCTTCATCACTGTCCTCACTACTCGCGGCCTGATTTTTTATTCTCTCTAGGTGTGGATCAGGAGCAACATCATCAGTGTCCTGTAGAACATCTGTGACACCACTTGTACCTTGACCATCTCCAAGGTTCATTAGTTTCAAGCCCTTTCCACTTGAAATTTACCAGAAGAAAGTGAAAAACACGCATAAGTCTTATGTATAAATTTAACAAGAGGGGTGATGAAGCCAACAGAAAGGCACGTACTTGATAAAGTTGAAGAGGTTACGGTATTCACTCCTCTGAATATTTCTGAAGAGATGCTCTTGGTCATTTTTTAGCTTGACCAGGAGGTCAAAATACTGAGATGACATACTGGCGCCACCAGCACCATGCCGTTCAAATTCAACAAACTCAATCTACAATAAATAGTATAGTAGTAAATGGGCATTGTGATTAAAATTCCAACGGTTGGACTATGATACACTGTTTCAGTAATGCATGAACGGATGAAAATTAGTTTATAGTCTATGGAAAAAGTAACACCTCTTCATCTAAAATGAGTGTAGGGGGCTTTGGCAGAAAGAAGAAACCCTTTTCAAGTGGATACAACAGTCCATCTTCAGCTTTGAGTGATGATTTAACTGCATATCCATTTTTGTAATTTCTGAAAGAACCCGGCCTTGTGACTTTAGCACCAGAAAGACCGCGGAGGACTTTGACGAATACCTCATGTACTAGACCCTATGGATAGATTGAACACTCCGTGTAAGTTAATTTGTCATGACAGGTAATTAACAGAACAACATAACTACTAATAAAGGAGAATATGTCATAACTGCTAATAAAGGAGAATACGTGAAGTAAGAACTGCAAATTAGTTTTGAAAATCAAACATCACTCTACAACAGAACCTTCTATAAAATGTACAGGTTGAATTGAAAGTAATGCAATTATGTGCAAATAACCCTCCCACTGAGACCTAATATTGTGTGACATCCATGCCCACCAAATTTGTCTCTACATCTAACTTGGTAGTTGGTGGGAGCACCATTAGGAAGATATGACCATATGATCTGTCCGAAAACCATATAGTGTTAATTTTATACTCCCTCCGTCCGAAAATACTTGTCATCAGAATGGATAAAAAGGGATGTATCTAGAACTAAAATATGTCTAGATACATCCCCTTTTATTCATCTTGATGACAAGTATTTCCGGGCGGAGGGAGTATATAATTTGTTACTCAAATGACATTCTTTTCGAAACAAAAGAGTTGCCTGCTTGGACTAATTTAAGCCTCAGCTTCAATTCAAGGTCGGATTATTGAAGCAGCTCTTTCTATCTCAGCATACATCTAGGTGGAGTTTTTAGTACTAAAACAACATACTTGCCATGAGCAGTTCTCATGCATAGTTTATGATTTCATCTTAGAAGACAGATTAGCGATTCCATTTTAACTGAACAAACAAAAGCAAAAGAGTATATTTTATCAAAGTAACAAAACTTTCACCTGATAAGATTCCACTAGCCTATCCTTGTATTTTTCATCAAGCAACTCTCTGCTTAATTTCATGTTTTTTTGAACTACTGTATCCGTCTCAAACTGTCAGAGAATAAGAGAAACAGTCAAACAATCAAGTAGCCAAAACATAACATAGCATAACATCCAAACATCACAAACAAAATTTGCAGCACATCACCTGAATGACAATGTGAGGATATAGCGTTTGTCCTTTACGGATTGGCGGATCAAGAGTGACAACCACAATTGTATGAGGGTTGTTTGACTGCAAATCACAATCGCACGAGACAACTATTTTCATGTCTAGCATCAACAATATGAACAACATCAAAGCTGTGCACGCCATAAAATAGAGAACAAACATAACCTTTGGCAAAACAAAGAGGCGAAGAATGCTGCTATATTGGATTTTAAAATCATTAGCTTGTCCTTGAAGGCGCAGAAATGGAAGATGAAGCTCAACGGCGTATCGTCCTCTGCATTGCCAAAGATCTGTTAGTTTTGGGAGGTAAACATAGAGAAGATAATCATAAAGAGGTCAGCTTGAGTTTCCAATACGATCAATTATCCATATATCCCACCTTGGTGTAAGAATAGCTATTCCTTCAAAGGTGACAACTGCCTCTCCAGAAGAGCCGGAACCATTATCAGCCCTAGCAAGTATTGCCTCCCACAGTATCTACAAAAAGGAAAATCAAAATAAGAAGATTCCACAATAGTCAGCATTTCACATTTCAACGTGCTTCATGTTGCATATCGCGTCACCTGAGCTGAAGTACGATTCTCGTTTCCAGGAAATTGAGTATTTGACGTGGGTACATGAAAACTCATATCCATGAGCGAGTCTTTCTACAACCACAGGAGATTATAATTCAAAATCAAATTCCAACTTGTGCATGAGGAATAAGTGCTAACTAATACCATAAACAACACATGATAGAAAGAGTGAGTGGATACGCTACAAACCTCATTAGCACCAGTAGTATCATCAACATGGAACTCCAAGAGAACATCTGTTTTGCCTTGTATCTGGGTCTGTGAGACGTCTGCTAGAGAAACTTCAAATGCTTGCTTCGATTCAACCATAAAGGTAAGCATGCTTCCTATAATAGAAAGTGTGGCTCAAAATATAATTAAAACTGAATATTATTTACAGAAATTAAAGGTCAAGGAGCTTACCAACTATGCCAATCCCTCCCCAGTTGTGACCACCAACAGATAACTGCTTTTCATCTGGTGAGATGCCCAAATTCTTTTGCATGAAATTGATCAGGCTGCTTACATCCTATGAAAGGAAGTTCATGATGAACATTGCATCAGCAGAATACACTGACCTCAGCACTCATTGTTGCTAGCAAGTTCATACTCATAGAGTTGACTGCCAATATTCTGGGGGGGAAATCCCGCTTGTCTAAGGCAAACTGGATGGTTAGTCTAATGTTGAGACGCATCTTATGGTAATTCCACCAGAGAACAATAACAACGTGCGAATCCACTATAGAATAGTAGTGAAAAACTGGAAGGCTCGAGTGAGATACATCTCAATAGAGTATCCAGACACTTTTCATGGTGATAGCATGATTAAGACAGCGTCTTGCATAGATTACACAAGTGCTATTGCGTAAACTGTTCCTTCAATATTTCCTGAAGGTTCACATACACATAATGTATCCTTCACACAGAAGATAATCAATTCTGCGAGACAAATTCAGTTACACCATATATGATACAAAGGAACATAGCAACCAGTTTGCAACTTCATCCTGATTCAAATACAGATCACATGATACAGACTAGGATGTCTCAACCGCAGGTCTGGTAAGAAACATATGGCGAGTTCATACAATAAACATATCAAATAGCAGAATATAGATTACTAATGTTACATATACCTGGTTTGGGAAAACCAACATGTTCATCATGAACATAATTTTCAGCCATACAAACATATACAATGTATGTTACAATAACATGACTGCAATACAGCAAATCAAGAAGGGAAAATCCATGTCTTCATGAGTGTTGATGGTGCTACAAATGTTAGTTCTACTTTTAATCTTGTAGGTTTAGCAAAGTAGTGAGCATCAGGATCCAAAATTCTGCTAAAACAATTCCTAATATTGTGCTCAGATAGTCATAGATCATACCGCAAACATTTATCACGTTTCAAGCAGCCTCTTCACATCAGATCTAGCATGTCATTACTCAGTTATTAAAAAGGGGGGAAAGAGTGATACGGCAATTAATAACCTGTTCGCGGAAGCCAATAAATGTGTAGGACAGGCCATCTTTGATTCTGACTCCAAGCTGATATGCCCTGGGGACTTTCATCCATGTCAGAGAAGTTAAATCAGCTTTATCGATCTCAATTGTCTTTCCTCCACCTTGTCTCTTCCATGCGAGCCCTCCAGAGTGCACTTTAAACTGACCAAGATTCTGTACAGGAGCAAGAGTAATGAAACATGACAAGATTCTCGATGTACTGAAACAATAATTAATCAAATAATAGTCATAAACACCAGTGAACATCTTCAAAGAGTAAAAGAAGGAAGTCATAACTTGCAGCCTCAAAGTCATTAAGTACTAAAGGTGGTACGACATAACTCTACATGAAGATTATCAAAGACGCATTGAAGAGTGATGACTGGTGCAAGCATTGAAAGTCAAGGGTCAGAGAAAGCTTAAGTGTACATAGTTCAGATAAGTACGCTGTACATCAGAAGAAACATTTGCAGCCATGGCAAACATCGACTCTGAAAGTCTGAAGCATGAAAAAAGTGAAACACACTTTCTAATTTGCAGTAAGTACACGACATGCTAAATCATTTGCAGATCAGAAGCTCATGCCTAATTCGACAAATCCCACAACAGGGTCTCAGGTTTGGGAGCAATCCTGCCAACTCCCGATGGTACTAAAAGTCCCAATTCGCTGCAGCAGCAGCAGCGCCGACAGAAACCTGAGATTTCCCTAAAACCCTCGACAGAGATCGGGCAGGATCAGGAAACCAAGCAATTCAGAGGAGAAGGCGTCTCCTACCAAGCACTCGCCTCAACAACCCAACTTAGCAGCGCAACAAAACAGAGCGCAAATGCATCCCCGTACGACGCGAAAACCCTAGAATCCGCACAATGCGCGCCCGCGATCAATCACCGCAGCAAGCTACAAGGCCATCCGCTCGGCCGTGACCTCCGGCTCCTCAGAACTCTGCCAGCGGCGACGGAATCTCGCGAAACCCTAGGGCATTGAAGCAGGGGCGCGCGGGAGGAAGAGGGAAGGGGGAACGGAGGGAGGCGCTCACCGTGCCGGTGCGGCCCCCGAGGAGAATGTTGTTGAAGAGGTGGCCGTCCGCCATCTCCGCCCCCGCCGCCGCGCGCGCGCCCCTCCGGCCCGCCCGCCTCTCCCGCTCCGCCCTTCCTCGGCGAAGCGAACACGGGTGCCTCGCTCGCTTGCTTCGATCGGCTCTACGGACGGAGAGGTGATTGATCTTAAGCGCGCGGCCGCGGCGCAGTGGCACTCGCTCTATTGGGAGATCATCGCTCACAATCGGCCTGCGGGCCCTGGATGTCAGTGCAGTTGTGCCGTGCACCCGTCTGCCGAAAATGAGCATAATAAAGACTAAAATTGAGCTTACTCGCTAGATTGGGTTTTTTTTTTTGAGGCAGTCGCAAGATTGATGAGTTGATGATTATCACCGAGGGAGAAAAAAGCACATCCGTTAACGGTTTCCAGTTACGTACTTTTTTAGATGAAAACATCTTTTTTTGTAATCGAGCGAGTTGGGGGAAGATTCGGTCGGCTCGCCAGCCGTATGATGCGCTGCATCCAAACCATCGAAATGTGCTTCACTGCGCATTACACGCCTCCCTCGCATCCTCTCCCCACATGCATTGTGGTTGTTGCAGAGAAGCTTGTTTTCAAATTTTGGCTTCCGCGTTTATAACCGCCTACAATATTTGAGTAAATATGTTTTAATTCGTTTTTTTAATCATGCATTTGAAAAATATGCTGTTTTTAATATTTAAGAAATTATTTTAAATTTGGAAATATTTTGTAATTCAGAAAAAAATCAAAATGGGTTAGTCCATGATCACACATGCTCACATAGGCATGGACGTAGGCACCTGCACTAGTTTTCGTTCATTTTTTATTTATTTTATATATTCCCAAAACCTGATTGAATTAAAAAAATTAAAATTTCCACCATAAATTTGGACATATTCTTAAAAATATTGCGTAATTGTCAAAAAAAAGTTGATTGCATTAAAAAAACTGCTCATGACAATTGAAAGATGTTCACGAGTTCAAGAAAATGTATGTGGAATCTTTGAAAAAAAATTATACGATGTAAAAACAGTATAATTAAAAAATGTATGATATTTAAAGAAAAAAGGTTGTGGAATTTTCGAAACATGTTACACAATGTAAATAAAATGCTGAAGTAATTCAAAAAAATATCCTAACATTCAGAAAAATTAACATGATATTTAAAAAAAACTTCACCCGTTCCCAAAAAAGAGTTTGTGAATTTTTCTAAAATGTGAATACAATGTACAAAAAAGTTCATGTTGATTAAAAAAAATGTTGTGTGACATTAATAAAAGTTCAATGTATATTTGAAAAAAAAACTTGTATTCATAAAAAAATCTAAAGCATGTCTTTGAGAAAAGTTTAACGTGTATAAAAAATGCTACATGTGTTTAAGAAAATTGTACAACGTGTACTGAAAAATAGACATATGTTGAAAAAGATGAAAATAAAAAGGAAAACTAAAAAATAAAAATAAAAGGATAAAACGAAGAAAACTTATAAAGAAACACAAAAAATAAAATTGGCAAGAAAAAACATAAAAAACCAAGACAGGAAACACGCATAATAAAAGAATAAAAGAAAACGGAAGAAAACGGCTCCCGCGGAACCCGAATTGCTCCTAGGGTGAGACGGAAGCAGGAAATAACTCCCATGACGCTTGCAGCCGCCTGCTTGTGGGCCGGCCCATGTGGCAAGGGCTCGATCGCTTCACCGTTCGCCTCGTCTGGTCGCTCGCTCAAGCTGTTTGATCCAGAAATCAGTAATTGAGGTGTACTCGTTGCAAAGAATACTCCAATTCTCTTGGTTGTGATAAGTGGCGCATATGCAGTGCGCCATTTGTCGCAACCTGAGAATTTTCCTTTTTTCATCGATTCGTTTATTTAAAAAGTTTTATTTTTTAAATCGTGCGTCCAAATCTCGAACCGTTTTTATCGTTGGATTCCTCGCGTCGAGATCTTCAAAACTAGATCCCATGTTGATAGGTTTCATAAAATTTTAAAAAATACATGCATTTTGAAAAAAAAGATCATCTAATTTTAAAAATCATCAATTTTGAAGAAAAAACAGTAATTTAAAAAAGAACATGCATTATTAAAGTAAACAAAAAAAGGACAAGAAAAAAAGAAAAAGAACAAACCAAACTGAAGAAAAAAAGAAAGTACATGTTCGTAAGAGGGTGAGTGGCCTTGTGGTTGCTGCACTTCCCTTCGAACGATGTGATCGGTAGTTCGATCCCATCGCCAGCCAGCACCTTTTTGGGAGTTTAAACGGGAAAAATAATATAACAAAAATGGGACAGCCCAGAGCGAAGCAGGGGTTGTGCGCCCGTTTGCAGTTTATACTGTAACGGGGGCTGAAACGCGAAATAGGAATTGCCTACTGTGTGTGGTTTAATATAAAATTCAGTTTTGCTAAAGCACATCCGGATGTGCCATAAGTATTGCACATCTAAGTCCATATCATTGATCTTACGTTAAGATTCGTGTGGATATTTTCTTTTCTTTTTTACACCCAAACTAGTAGTGGGCCATTGTACGGGAAATAATTCAAGAAATGATGCGGGGACATCTTGTTCAGTTAAATGGAGCACCTATGCTGCATAGATTAGGCATACAGATCCTTCAACTCACTTTAGTAGAGGGGTGTACAATTTCTTTACACCCATTAGTGTGTAAGGGTTTCAATGCAGACTTTGATGGAGATCAAATGATTGTTCATCTATCTTTATCTTGGAAGCCCTGGCAGAAGGCCGTTTACTTATGTTTTCTCGTATGAATCTCTAATCTCCCGCTATTGGGATCTTGTTTGTGTATCAACCCATGACTTGCTTATCGGGCTTTATGTATTAACAACGTGTGTGTTACCTCGCTTTTTCCGGGCGTTGAGCGTGGAACATGAGCATTTTTGTTGGACCGGAGAGCTAATCCATTTTGCTAAGGCTCAGCAACCCATCGCTCTAAAAGAAAGATAAAAGTGCATATTTCAACCTCAAACTGATCACTTGGTTCAGATACAATCTTCAACTTCGAAACCGGATAAAATACACCATCAGCTTACCACAAGGTTTTCAAAAACACAACCCAGGTCTCGGTTTGGACCAAGTAAACTGGATTTGATTAGAGTCAATGCTAACTGGGCGCTGACTGGGCATGCCAAGTAGGGGTTGAATTGGTATTTTTGTTGTAATTTTTAGTTGGGTTGTCAAAAATAGTGAAACTTCCCCACACTGATCATCATATTGGTGTTCATTTTAGAGAGATTTTTCATTTTTTTTCTACACTTTTGTTTGGTTCCAAATTTTGGTTGAAAATGAAAAATCGATGAATCTCTCAATCCTCTCAATCTAAAGCCGATTTTTCATTTTTAGCCAAAAAATTGACCCAAAAAAAGTGTCTAGAAATTTATGATTTTTTACACAACGGCAACCGTATTGTTTCTAGTAATCTCGTAAATTGTCATCAAATTTGGAGTAGAGATTTATAGATTTTTTAATTTTTAGTTAAATTTTGGCCAAAATTGTTTAAAAATCTCAAAAATAAAAACTAATATGACTATCATTCAGGGAAATTTAATTGCTTTTGACCAACCGATTAGTGTAGTGTGTACTTGCATGATCGAATATCAGCATGTGTTTATTTCTGTCAATGCCATGCTATTGATTTATTCTTTGATTAAACTAATCAAAAATTGCCTATTTACTCAACATCATATAGACATTTCCAATTATTCCATAACAAAAGAAAGGTTAACTAAGGTGTAAGCCATACCATTTTAGTCGATGCAAACATGCATGAATACGACAAAGTAATGATCTATGCATTGATCTAACTAAGATGGCATATTTAAACACTTAACTATGAGCTAGGATTACTTAGTTATTTTTTCTTAGTTGTTAGTTAGGCATGTTAATTAATGGTGAAAATTTGATGAAAATGACACTAAGTAGTTAACTAAAAATATGTGTTTACTTGCAGTGTGGGTTATTTTTGTCAAGTGCCATAGCAAAAATGGGGCATTTTAGCAATTGCAATGTAGATGGGGCATATTGGCCGAGGCAGAGCAAAATGTGGGGCAAATGATCAATTGACTCCTCCATGTACATCATTTTCGCCAAGTGTAGCTCCACAGGAAACAGAGTCAAACCATCTCTCGCGTTCAATTAGTCTGCCTCTGAGGCAAAAGGGTCTTTCGATCTCTTCCACAGCAGGTTCTGGATATTCAACACTTTACCCCCTGAAGATCCTTGAACTGTATTGTTCAATCTCTCAGATAACACGAGATTAGGCCTAGCACCAAAGAAATCCAGGTACATCCATTAAACACCACCGAATTCCTAAGTTCCAGACCCCCATAAAATTGCAGATGTAATCACACTCAAATGCAGGAATCTTTTTTCACAAAGCCATAGCTTCGCAACAGACTCAAAATTATGGATAGAAATATCAAACATATTTTCTAACCCGACCCAAATATTTTCTACAGCAATATTTCTCGCGTATTTCAGCCTGAATGTTAGGTTGCTTCGCTTCGTATGCTAGACCGAGACAGAGGGCGAGTATGAGGCCTTGTACAATGCAAGGTGCTTAGAAAAATAAACCAGGCTTTTTCTAAGCGCCTGTGCTTATTTGTATAGGGTAGATGCTTAATTAGTCGTCTCTCCTCTAGAAATAGGCACCGCCGCTTTAAAAAAACCCGGTTCATTTATCTAAACGTCTTTCTAAGCACCTTGCATTATAGAAGACCTGAGCGTGCAATCATATTTGCACCATGTTGCACTCTCAAAAAAAAAAACTCGCTCGGAAAGGATCCAACTGAGCAACGGGATTTCGTGCAAAAATTCACCAAGGCAAATTTGCACCCTAACCACTGGATGTTACGGATCGTCATGAGGACATGAGAACACGGGCAGCAAAAAATTTTGGGATCGGCACAGGAGACGAGAGTTTGGTAGGGATTCAGAGGGGACAGGAGGAGAGGTTAGGCGAGAGCAGAGAGAACAGGGGGAGGTTCAAATCACTTCTCACTCCATTATTCGGAGAGTTATTACACACGCACTCATATATAGCCACTCCTGTACGGGCCACGCACACACGGCACCATACCACAGACACTCTACCCGATCGATAAACTAAGACAGGGCGGCCATGTCGTAGTTCATGTGGATGTGGATCGTACCACAGGACAAGCTTCTCCATGAGGAGAGTTAATTGCAAAAAACCACGATATTTAGGGCATCGATTGCAGAAAACCACTTAGTTCTTAATTTTATGCAAAAATCATCGCGTTCTAGTAAACTTTTTGCAAATTGCACTGATCAGTTGATTTGTCTCATTTAACCATTTTCTGACAAGTGGGGCCAAATTGTAAGAGTAATTTTTTTACACACACACCCCTTGATCTAAAAATAAAAAGCAATCAACTCCTGCCCCGATCCAATCCCGTGGTCTCTCATCCCCGACCTCGCGTTGACCACGGCCGGTGCTTGCCGCGCAAGTGGACGGTCACAAACCATCGCGGGCATGGCCTCCCTACTCCGTCCCACCTATCCATCCTCACTGCACAGCCCCTGGTGGACGTGGTGCCGGTCCTTCTTGGCTTGACCGGTGGTGGACGGCAGCGGCTCGGGCGGAGGGCCGGACGAGGTGCCGGTGAGGGCAATGCCTTCCGCCCCTCCATGGCTGTAGGCTTTCCCTGCTGCCGCCGCCCACCACGCTTCGAGCCGGAACGATAGCCAACCACGCCAGCCCGACCGGCTCACGTCGCAACCGCCGGAAGCCTACCGTCGGCCCCGCCTCTCCTCATCTCTGCGCCGCGCCTCGCCGGAGCGGAAGGGTCACAGCGCGCAGGAGCTCGTCCTCGCCGGAGTTCGAAGCTGTTGAGCAGTCCGTCCGGGTCGCAGGTCCCCGCGGTGGTGTTGCTGCTGCCCACAGGCACGGCGGCCTCGTCCTCGACGTCCCGCTGCGCGGCGTCCTGGTGCAGCACGACGGCCTCGTCCGCGGTGTCCAGCGCACGGCGGCCTTATCCACGACTTCTTGGAGCAGCACGACGCCCTCGTCCGCGGCCGCCCGGAGCAGCACGCGGCCTCGTTCGCGGCGTCCTGCTGCACGGCAGCCCGGAGCAGCACCGGCGGGGAGCTGCGGTGCCGAGCAGCAGCACACAGCAGCGCGCGGGGCGGATCACTCGCCGAGCGTCGAAGCTCCCGCGACACAACCAGGGAGGAGGGAGGCCACCCCGCCCACGAGCAAGGCCAGGGAGGAGGGAGGCCGTCCCGCTGGAGGCCGCCTCGCCGTGGCCAGCCACCACCCCAGAGGAGGAAGGCGACGGGAGTGGGAGGGGGCTGATTGCTTTTTCATTTTTTGAATAAGGGTGTCTTTGTGAAATCCAGGGAGGTGTATGTCAATTTTTTATCAAATCATCTCCTTACAATCCGGTCCCACTTGTCAGAAAGTGATCAATCAGGCTAAATCATCTGATCAGTGCAATTTGCAAAAAGTTTACTAGAAACGCGATGATTTTTGCACAAAATTAGGGACTAGATGGTTTTCTGCAATCGATGCCCCAAATGTGGTGGTTTTTTGCAATTAACTCTCATGAGGAGCATGGCGTGGAGCTGGGCAGCCCGCCGGGTAGGCCTTCTGGCAGTACGCTGGCACGCCTTGATTGCCGGGCGTCGAACAGGTGGCCATGCTCGTCTCCTACTCTACCAACGGCCACGCCATGGTCGTGGGCGAGGCGTGGCTGCTGGTAGAGTGGAAGAGAAGCGAGGCCGCCTTTGGTAGAGAGTACCGTGCAGGCGCAGCTGCTCGGCCACTCCGACCGGAAGCCAGTGCTCCGACGAAAGCACCTGGCCACACCGCCGCTCCTCGAAGCGTGGCACGCCACGACCACTGTGGCAGCCATGACTATACCCAGACTCCCAGAGCTCTGCCTTCTCGCTTTGCAGTTCAGGAATGGGGATGGTGAGATGAGAATGCGAGTGGAACGGGGCACGTATATACAGGCGGTTCAATCATTGGTCTCACCGGACACAGGGGGAAATGATGAGTATTTGCAGCCGTAGGTACGAAACCATGGCGATCAAGCGTGACAGTAGCGGTCTCTCAAGGAAGGAAAGAGATCGCGATGCACCGTGGGAGAGATACGAAAGGACTGCTCCTTTGAGTCGTAGGTAGGGGTGGAAAGTGGTAGCGGATAATTCAAAATGTCCAATATTCATATTCGAGAAAGGGCACCACTAGGCGCCGGCGCACCGGCCGAAACTTTCGGCCGGTCCAGCCATAGCCGCTCGATGCGAACAGCGCGGCGGTTGGATCTGGAGCCAAAAAAAATAAAAAATCGCCCCAGCTTCTTCTTCCTCGGGCCCCGTGGCGCATCTCCGGCGAAATCCCCTGCGGCTCGCAGCACGGCGCATCTCCGGTGAGATCCCCCGCGGCTCGCAGCACCGCGCAGCTCCAGCAAAGGCCCCCGCGGCACATCTCCGGTGAGGCCCAGCTCCAGCCCCGCGGCGCATCTCCGGCGAGGCCCAGCTCCAGCAACGCCCCCGCGGCGCATCTCCGGCGAGGCCCCCCGCGGCTCGCGGAGCCTCACGTCACCGGCCGCAGCACCCGTTGTAGAGCTCGTGTTGTTCCTCATCCTTAATTTGCCAGTCGCAGCAAAAAATTCCACCGGCCGTAGCAAAAATTCTTGACGGTTCCAGCAAATAATAAAACGTTGGTAGCAAAATTAGAAAAAATCGACGACACTCCAACAAACCAAAAACCTGATGGTAGCAAAAATTGAAGCTTGTTCCAGCAAATCGAAACGCTAGTGGTAGCAAAAATAAAAAATCGAGCGCTGGTTCCAGAAAAATCAAAGAAGTCGGTGGTAGCAAAAATTGACACTGGTTGCAGCAAACCACAAAACGGTTGTAGCAAAAATAACTTGTGGTCCAGCTAGGGGCTTCTCCAGTAGTAGCAAAAAATGTAGAAGGTTGTAGCAAAAACAGTACAAGGTTGTAGCAAAACACACAAGCGCAGGGTCTCGACAATCTCATGAAAAAGGATGTAACAAACGACAGTGCCGGTAGTAGCAAAAAACCAAAACTGTTGTAGCAAAAAAGTGGTACAAAAATGA
This sequence comes from Triticum aestivum, assembly GCF_018294505.1. Lineage (NCBI taxonomy): Eukaryota > Viridiplantae > Streptophyta > Magnoliopsida > Poales > Poaceae > Triticum > Triticum aestivum. The sequence goes on from NC_057800.1 coordinate 79,775,049, forward strand.
TTCCAGCAAAAAGACATGGCAGCAAAATTTGGTTAGTTCCAGCAAAAAACAAAGACGATGGTAACAAATTAGTACACTGGTTCCAGCAAAAACAAACATGGAAGCAAATCTGGAGTTGTAGTAACATGCCTCGAGCTCGTAGCCATGGCCGCCCTGGCATGTGAGCTCGCAGACCATGGCCCCCTGTCGTAATAGCGCCGGTGCTCAGCCCCGTCGTGTTCGGCCATGGCGATGGCATCCCTTGCAGCAGCAACAACTCCCGCGGCGCCGCGCTTCGTGGGTGAGGGCGCCCCGTGCAGCAACTCTACAGCAATGGCGTCTGAGAAAAAATAGATAGGCAGAAGCAGCGGCGTGGGAAATCCAGGCAAGAAAGGAAGGAGATGTGGTGTGTGTGGACAGCAGCCGCGCTGGAAAGGATAAGGAAGCAGAGCGGTGTGCGGGCCCTCGCGGGATGACGTGTCTCTCCTGCTTTAGCGCTACGCGCGGGGTGAGCGAGTGGACCGGCCAAAGTTTCGGCCGGTGCCCCGGCTGTAAACGTTTCCCTTCGAGAAAATGCCTATTCGTATCCGAAACATCCATATCCGAACCAAAATGGAAATGGAAATTGTCCGTGTCCGAATTTATTAAACAAATACAAAATAAAATATGGTAGGAGATTTTGACACAAATATGGATATGGAAGTGGATATATCCGTATCCGAATAAGATTATGAGAGGTATTTTTTAAAATTCTAGGCCCAATATTCCAATTATCCAACATAAAAGCCAAATAAATGGTCAAATTTTACTCTTTATATGATTAAACTTATAAATTATTATGCATTACAATAGTATTTATTCATAAATCTATTTATTATTGACTTATTGTATGTCACAAGTTGATTATTTTAGGTCACATAGCTATCAACTAATTTACTTAAGCAATATGTTGATATTATTCGTATCCGTTCCGAATCAAGAAAATATCTGATGCGTATCCGTATTCGAATAATATCCGAGCCGCATCCGTATTCGAGAACATCCGTATTCGGATCCGTATCCGTTTTGAAATATGAAAATGAAAGTGGTAAGAGCACTATCTGATCCGCATCCGATCCGTTTCGACCCCTAATCGTAGGCCACGCATGAAATCACTGAAGCAACCGTCTACGTACGTCCCCGTTGCAAAGAAGGAAAGAGATCGGTGCATCGTTTGGAAGATAAGAAACGACGGCTCCTTTCCAGCGCCGTAGGCCACGGCCGCGCATATGAAGCCAGCGAAGCTGTACCTCCAAGAAAAACGGGTCCACGGCTCGTTCCTAACCGTAGCGATTTCTACGTACGCACTGTACGTCCCATCGGGCCGGCGAGAAGGTTACATTATATATCACCGGCCACGGATGAAACGAGCCAACACCACCGGGGAGATTAATTGGCTCGCTTGTATACTGCTGCTTCTGCTTGGTAACTCGACTGCGAGGTTAATTACAGTTACAGGCGAGCTGGTTCACGGCCGCCTTGGTCGCCGAGTACACCGAACACCAGGTACAGGTGAGGCGTTCACCACCTTTCCTGTAGTATTCTTCGAGCTGGTGGACAAATTTTCAGTCATATGGCCAATACTTTGATTTCACGAAACTCCTTTCCTGTAGTGCTGTTGTACAATAATAATGATGTTCTGTTCCATAGCTGAAATGGGAATGGCATATGCCATAATCCAATCTCACTCAGATATACCATACTTATATGACAACTAACAATCTTATGTTTCATTGTGAAAGTAAATAAAATCTGAAAGGTGCTTTGTTGTAATTGTTCCGCCTACTGTTTAGTTTCGAGCATGATACTGAATCCCCCCCTCTCATCTGCTCTTGGTTTCTTTCGCTGACAAAAAAACATATCGGAAAATCAATGATCAGCTCCAGTGCAAGCTGGGATGCATGATTTCAAAGGCCAAACTCTGCGTCAGTGACCAACAGACATATACCTCCATCGTGCCCAGAGGACAAGAGCCTAGTGTGACTCGTCATCGGACACGGAACCCTCGCCAGCTCATCCTGTGCCAACGGTACGTCGCGTGTTTCTTCTTCCACTTCCTTTTCTTCGAACCTCCGCCGCCACTACTGGCTCCCTTCTCGGGTGATTTATAGAAAGGAAAAGAGAAACAATGAGCAAGGGATCATTGGCATAGTAGCTTCACATTTAAGGCTTACGAGAGCAAGCAATAAATATAATTACCTCCTTTTCACCCCCACTTTCACTAGATTCTGATTCGTCCCCGCTAGAATCATCATCAGTAGAAGATCCTCCGCCACCCATAAAGGAACCAAAATCTTCATCCTGGCGTGAAGCAATAAACAACACAAGTATATGGAGGGACTTAATAACAAGATTAAAATGTCAGCATCAAGCAAACATGCCAACACGAGGCAATCTACCTCATCACTTTGCTCGTCCCCAAGGTTCATTGTTTTCAACTGCTTTCCACTGCAAATTTCCCATATAAAAATGAAGATACTCATAGCGCTTAAGTATATATATAGAAAGAAGGATGTTGAAGCCAACAGACGGGCACATACTTGATGAAGTTGAAAAGGTTAAAGTATTCATTCCTTTGAATATTTCTGAAGATATGCTCTTGGCCATTTTTTCGCTTGACAAGGAGGTCCAAATAGCAATCTGATTTACCGGCGCCCTCACGGCGGTAACTTCCAAACCCAACAAACTCAACCTACATCAAATAGTAGTAAATGATATATCATTTCAGCAATGCACGGAGGGACGGTATCAATTTCTAGCATAAGGAAAAACTAATACCTCTTCATAAAGGATGAGCATAGGGGGCTCTGGCAGAAAGAAGAAACCTTTTCCAAGTGGATACAGCAGTCTATGTTCAGATTTCAGAGATGTTTTAACTGCATATTCACCTTGGCAAGTTCTGTAAGAACCCGGCCTTGTGACTTTGGCACCAGATAGGCCACAAAGGACTTTGGTGAATACCTCATGTATTGGACCCTAAGGATGAATCGAACCCTTGTGTAAGTTAGTTGATTTAACACAATAGGATTTACCAGACCCAAGGAACTGTCAGTAGAGAGGAATAAGTTAAGTAAGAATTACAAACTAGTTCAAAAGGGCAAGCGCCAGTTTTATAACAGAACCTCGTACAGTGTACAGGTTCAGACTTGAGAGTAACAGAATTATTTGGTTATAAGCCTTCCCATAAATATCCACCAAATTTACCCTTTCCTGTAATGGGGTAGTCAGTAGAGGCATACTACCTCCTTTCCGGTTTAAAAGGCCCACGTGTATGCCTAGATGGATAATCTCACCAACGTAAGATGGGTTATAGATCACAAAAATTTCACCATTAGAAACTTCAAATGTTATATTTTCTAATGGTATAACTTTTGTGACAAACAATTTAAATTACAGTGCTTGAATTGTCGATCTTGGGAACACGTAGGCCTTCTATATAGGAAAGGAGGGAGTATTTGGGAATAAATGAGTATTATCCATCTCAAAAACCATGTGTGTTCTTTTGAAAACGAATGAAATTGTTTGGCCTAACTTAAGCTTCTTGTTCAAATCCAATTCAAGTTTGATGAAAGGTTGAATGTGATTATTAACAAACCACAAAAGGGGGATTCAATTTTCTAACAGAAAAAAGTCATTGGTGGCTCGAAGAATCTCTTTGTATCTCGACCATACAGAACACTCCTGGTGGAGTTTTCTGTACTAACAAACTTGTCTCTGCACATTGCCATGTATTCCCTCGGTTCCAAATTATAAGATGTTCTAACTTTTTTCTGATTCAGATGTATATAGACGCATTTTAGTGTGTTTGTTCACGCATCTCAGCCCGTATGCAGTCCTTATTGAAATATCTAAAACATCATATAATAGATAACAGAGGGAATATATTTTATGATTTCAACATGATATTCGGTTCCATTTTGAGCACATCAACATAAGTACTAACAAATAATGTTTCGAAGTAGCAAAATGTTCACCATATAAGATTCCTCCAACTTATCTTTGTATTTTCCGGCCAGAAGATCTCTGCTTAAATTCAAATCTGTTTTGACTATTACCTCTGTCATAAACTGTCAAAGAATAAGGGAAAGAGTTAAACAATTGCTATATTGTCCAGCAAAACAAACACTGTAACCAAGTTGCCAAATCAAAAATTACATATAACACCTAAACATTACGAGCAAATTTTGCGGCACATAACCTGAATGACAATGTGAGGGTACAATGTTCTGCCTTTACGGATTGGCGGATCAAGAGTGACAACCGCAAAGGTATGGGGACTGTTTGGCTGGAAAGCACAACCATGCAATCGAATTATTTACATATCTAGGATCAACCAATACAATATCACAATAATTACAGTACACACATAACCTTTGGTAAAACAAAAAGGCGAATGATGCTGCTATATTGGATTTTAATATCATCAGCTTGTCCATGGAGTCGCAGAAATGAAAGATGAAGCTCAACAGTACGTCGTCCTCTGCATAGCCAAAGACTTGTTAACTTTGGGGGGAGGGGTAAACAAAAAGAAGATGGTATAACATGAATGGTCCATATTTCCAACCTTGGTATGATAATAGCTATTTCTTCATAGGTGTCAACTGCGGCTTCAGAAGAATATTTCAATATTGTCTCCCACTACAAAAAGGGAAAATAAAAATTTAGAAGACATCACCGTAGTTAGAATAAATTCAATGCGCTGCATGTTTCATGGCATGTCACCTGGGCTGAAGAGAGAATCTCATCTCCAACAAACGGATAACTACCTTAGCCATGAAGATGACAAGAATGTTTAATGTTGTTCCGAGGTGACCCTCTCAGAGTAGTTACAGACTTACAGTAGTATTGTTATTACTATCATGCTTGTTGGCACTGTCAGAGTAGTTTGGTCTAGTCAATATATCAGTCTCTAATGACTGTTCAACTTTATTCCCCTTCCGAATTTGTCCAGGAGAATTGCTATTACTCCCTGTCCGCCACAACCAGAACGTAAAGGGAGGAGTACCTGCGTACAACATCCCCTCCTTCCATGGTCGGGGCGGCCGGCTCAGGGCTGGGAGGAGGTGGCAACAGGCGATGGCGCGGCTTTGCTAGATCCGTTACTCTAAAAAATTCATTCTCAATATTCCATCCAATCTGATCTTGAACAATCATGTGCAAGCCATCTTTTAGTCAGAATATTTTTCTAGAATACGCACAAACGCGCATATCATATACTCTCTCTGTAACTAAATATAAGACGTTTTTGCAGTTTAATTTGAACTGCAAAAATGTCTTATATTACCTTGATGAACCATAGAAAATCAGTCTTTACTCGTTCCATTGATTACAGTCATGGTGTATTTCCTAACAGTTATATACAGTTAGTGTCACACTTTTTCTCCACAACCAAACACTACCCCACTACATTTCCTCCCAGTCCGTCCGCTGCGGCAGCCGCACCGCGAAGAACCCTAACCTCCAACCCCACACACATTGACACGTCACACATTGCATCGAGCAAATCGGAGGAGGAGGAGCTCACCGTGCCGTCGTGGCCTCCGAGGACGGCGTCGTTGGCGAGATGGCCGACCGTCATCTCCGCCGCCCCGAAGACGATCTCGCCGCTCCTCCTCGGTTTTGGTTTCGCGATCAGAGAGCCGGCCGCGCCGCAGTGACACTCGATATGTCTCGTCCAGCGAAAAGCCTCTGTCTGAATGACCAGCGGGCCCAGCCTGCCAGGGACACGCGGGTCCGTCCGCTCCGATCCCACGCGCGACGGCGTCCATCGCGAGTGCGTGGGGCCCACCTGTCAGCCGAGCCCTCCCATTCTCCCCGTTCCCCTTCCGCTTCTCCTCCTGTCCCGATCTCTCTCTCGCTCGCTCCCTCCTTCGAGGCTCGGCCATGGCGGACTACCACTTCGTGTACAAGGACGTGGAGGGGGCGACGACGCAGTGGGACGACATCCAGCGCAAGCTCGGGAACCTGCCCGAGAAGCCGGCGCCCTTCAAGCCGCCGCCCTTCGCCCCCAGGGCCGACGCCGACGAGCAGCCCAGGTCCAAGGAGTGGCTCGACGCGCGCGACCCCGACGAGCTCGAGGAGCTCGAGGACGACCTCGACGACGACCGCTTCCTCGAGCAGTACAGGTAACGCCCGCTCTCTGTTCCCCTCGGCCTCGATCTGGTCTCCCGCGCGTCTGGCGATCCATGAGATGTGTCCCACTAGTGCTTTTCGTGATTGATTTGACCCGAATTGCACAGTAGGATGGGGGTAATTCGTGTGATTTCCGTAGAAATCTGGTCTGTTTCAGTTATTTTTGATCCACTTGGGAGAAGTCTCATTCTGATCCATGCAGCCAAAAATACATGTCCACGAATTTTTTGATGTTGTGGTGTGCTTACAGGAGGATGAGGCTTGCAGAGCTCAAGGAGGCAGCAAAAACTGCGAGATTCGGCACAATACAGCCCATCACAGGCTCTGATTTTGTGCGTGAGGTTTCGCAGGCTCCACCGGACGTCTGGGTTGTGGTCTTCCTCTACAAGGATGCGTAAGGCGAAATCCATCCTGTTTACAATATGATGATCTTCTTGTGTCAGAAACTACACCAAGAAACAGCTAATTTTTTTATGGGCGTGTAGAACTTTATTCGTGACTAACTATCTAACTATACATATTTGGTCGTGTTGATTAGAAGTAGGAAAAATAACTATGGCAGCTTGAAAATGAGTACTGTCCACTATGGTTCTTGGAATCTTTTTATCCTGAGATTCAATTGTGTTGAAACAGTGTTCTGGCACACAAAAAAATCCACTACCATGTCAAACCAGATAAACAAGATAACTTAGCTTAGCAAACCATACCACACCACACCACACCACGATATTTTTCCACTTCTTTTCTACTTCGATTTACTCCACATGCTCTCCACTTTTCATAATTCCTTTACTCGTATTTTGATTTATACTCATTTTGACTGGAAATTGTAGGATTTTAGGCCATTATGCCCTGTGCTTCTATAAAACATTTGCAGTGCTTCTGTTTTATATACTGTTTAACTGCTTCCTAAAGGTGCTCATAATACATAAATGACTTTAGGAAGAAATTCTATCTCGAGCTGTTCATTGTCTGAGACTTCTATGGATCTTATTGCAGGATACCAGAATGTGGGCTGCTTGAGACTTGCCTGGAGGAACTGGCGACAAAATATGCAGAAACCAAGTTTGTTAAAATTATTTCCACGGACTGTATTCCCAACTACCCAGACAGGAATGTTCCTACAATACTGGTGTACAACAACAGTGCTGTCAAAGGGACTTATGTTGGTCTACAGAAGTTCGGTGGAAAGAAATGCACACCTGAATGTAAGAAATACCACACAATCAGTTTTCATTATCTTAGTTCAAGTTCTCTTTTTGTGAGGTTAGTTCAAGTTACTCTTCTTTATTTAGTTGGTTGGACAAAAACATTGTTAGTATACACTAGTGAACAGTTTGTGTGTATGGCTGCTTAAAGTTGCAATTAGCCAGTCGCAGGATACAATACACAAGTTCTGTGGATATTACAATCTAGATGCCTTAACATGACTCACTGACTATAATCTTTGACCTTAGGATGAGGTCTTTTTCTTTTCGTACTAAGAGGAAAACATGTTCATTACGACAGGCATGTCTACAGTGGATATATGGTCCTAATGTATGGCAAAAGAGAGAAAAAAAATGAGGGAACAAATTTTTAGATGAGTGCCTAACACAGTGACATACCTAGTTCACAGTTATGCTGCTGTTACCACTAAACTGAGTGTGTCGTGTGAATAAGAAACGACAAAGGATTTTTCTTCATCATTTAAATTGCACCGACCGATGTGAGCACACGGAATCTTTAAGTGTCACAGACGGTCTTCCACTCTTTATGCTAAACTTTCATTCTGTTTATTTCAGCTGTTGCATTGGCGCTTTGCCACTCAGACCCAGTACTGAATGATGGGCAAGGTGGTAACAATGTCATGGAAGGCGTTCGCAGGAAGTTCATAGAAAAGGTTGTCTCCGAGCTTGAAACGCGAGAAGGCGAAGATGATAGCGACTAAAACTTACTCCTTTCTGCTAGTTTTGGTTTGGTTCAGTGATAACATTTGGATCCACGGATAGTCTTGGCTTTCCTGATCTTATTTGGTTGTCTGTGTGTGAAAAATCTGAAAGCTGTTTTGAGGAGGTTCTGTATAAACTTTGTTTCAGTAACTTATGTGATACACGTGGTGGTAATGTATCTTTGTGTTCTGGTTCTGAGAGATGATTATGGAATATGGAACTTGCATACTCAAATGGAAAATTTCTTCAGCGGAGATGATTATTTGCGTTGAAGCAAACTGCACACACATTTATTCTGGAGTTTTGTCTCCATTGCACATAATTTCTGAAGAGAAAAGAGATAACAGGAGCTTCTTCTTGATAGTACAAAGGAGGGCTATTACATTACAGTAGCTCGGCTCCATGGAGGAGCTTGTGGCCGCATCCTGAGACGGACGAAGACGATGACCGCGCTGGCGAGGATCCACGGCGAGAAGAGGGCGTTGACTACGCTCGACGACAGTAGCGACTCAGGCACCCCGTTGAAAGCCACCACCGCCATCACCGCCGGCACCAGCAGGCCGGCGGCGATCATCAACACAGGCTTGGTCCACGACACCTGCACCTGCGCGACGAGGAAAATCCAGTCCGTCAAGCCCTTCTGCGAAATCCCCACACCGCGGGGTGCGAAACGCAAAACGGGCAGGGATCAGCTCCTTTACCTTGGGCTCGCCGTCGAGGGCGATGGCGGCGCCGTCGCGGAAGGGCACGGCGGAGTGGCCGGTCGCCGGGTCTGGCCGGATCCGGAGGCCGCGGCGGGAGACCCCGGGCTTGAAGGCGAAGAGGGCGCGGAGCCCGTGCTCTGCCTGGATGCCGCGCACGTCGAGGCGGTCGCGGCGAGGACCCCTCAGGCCCGACCGGAAGACCTTGGGCGGGCCGGCGCCCCGCCGGTACAGACTCACCTCCACCGATGGGTCGCCGGGGCTCGCGGCTGGCTCGAGTAGCGGAGTGGTCAGCGACTCCTCCGCGGACGCGGCGACCACCTCGTCGTCGGCCATGGGCGTCTGCCTCGGATCCCGGTGCTTGGTTTGGCGTCGGTGCGCAGTGAACTGGTGATGCTACAGTGTCTATGGCTACTCTACACTAGTACAGTAGTACTCCCGGTGCTGGAGGAGCACTACCTGTGTAGTTAACTTTGCAAAAATTTAAGCAATTTGATACGGAGAGAGTAAACCACGTGAAAGCGTAGACAAATTTTGAAAGCGTGAAATGTAAGCTCACATTAATAATCAGCCAAAATTAAAACACGCTGCAGTCACTCTAGGTAGAAACTCTGCTTGCTCTTGTCTTAGAGTAAGTCCAGCAGCACACCCAAACCATCCCTCAACGCTATTTTAGAGGAAAAGAGCAAAAAAAACTGCTTCCAGCAGTTCCCCGATGCTCTCCCCGTTTTTTTGGCCTCCCCGACATCGCCCTCTCTCTCCCCTCTATCTAAGGAACGGCGACCTCCCCGATCCCCTCCCCGACTCGGTGGCCGATGCAACCGCTGCCTTTGAAAAGCTCCTTCCCGCCACAACGCCTTCGCCTCTTTAAAAACTAGTTGTTGGTAGTTATGAAATATTCTTAAAGTATAGAATAAGGGAGAAGTTAGGGGAACTGCTAGAGCTGAGCAATTTTTAGGAGGGAATCTTTTTAAGGAAATCCCCTATTTTGAGATATAGGGGAGAAAAATTAGGAGAATTGTTGGACTTGCTCTTATGTGCCTCTTCCATCACCAGTCCATAAACCCTTCCTGAATCCCATCTCGTCCTTCCCCGCTTCCCTACTCCCCATACGCGAGATCCCTTTAATTCGGCGCTAATCCAACCTGGACCGGCGAATCCCCCTCCAGATTCTCGGCTCACCGTCATCCTGACTGTTGCCACCATGTTCACCATGCCCACGGTGAGTACCTGTGAGGCATGAACTTTGTTTCCTTGGAATCGAGAACTGGTGTGTTGCAACTTATGACTGGTCTCTGGACTTCACAAATGGTAGAGTGCATTTTCGATGAGCTGTCTTCAGCCATAGTAGCAAATCAGCGATCCCTTTCCCCACTCCAGTAGTCTTGTTCATTCGTGTGGGCCCAACTGTTGGGGAACGTAGCAGAATTTTAAAATTTTCTACGCATCACCAAGATCAATCTATGGAGTCATCTAGCAACGAGGGAGAGGGGAGTGCATCTACATACCCTTGTAGATCGCGAGCGGAAGCGTTCAAGAGAACGGGGTAGATGGAGTCGTACTCGTCGTGATCCAAATCACCGATGACCGAGCGCCGAACGGACGGCACCTCCGCGTTCAACACACGTACGATTGGGAAGACGTCTCCTCCTTCTTGATCCAGCAAGGGGAAGGAGAGGTTGATGGAGATCCAGCAGCACGACGGCGTGGTGGTGGAAGCAGCGATGATCTCGGCAGGGCTTCGCCAAGCTCCAACGAGAGAGAGAGGTGTTACGAGGGGAGAGGGAGGCACCAGGGACTTGGGTACGGCTGCCCTCCCTCCCCCCACTATATATAGGGCCCCTAAGGGGGCGCCGGCCCTAGGAGATGGGATCTCCAAGGGGGGCGGCGGCCAAGGGGACTTGCCCCTCAAGCCAAGTGGGGCGCCCCCCACCCCTACGGTTTCCAATCCTAGGCGCGGGGGGAGGCCCATGGGGGGCGCACCGGCCCATCAGGGGTTGGTTCCCCTCCCACTTCAGCCCATGGGGCCCTCCGGGAAAGGTGGCCTCACCCGGTGGACCCCCGGGACCCTTCCGGTGGTCCCGGTACAATACCGATTACTCCTGAAACTTTCCCGATGGCCGAAACTGGACTTCCTATATATAAATCTTCACCTCCAGACCATTCTGGAACTCCTCGTGACGTCCAGGATCTCATCCGGGACTCCGAACAACTTTCGGGTTACCGCATACTAATATCTCTACAACCCTAGCGTCACTGAACCTTAAGTGTGTAGACCCTACGGGTTCGGGAGACATGCAGACATGACCGAGACGACTCTCCGGTCAATAACCAACAGCGGGATCTAGATACCCATGTTGGCTCCCACATGTTCCATGATGATCTCATCCGATGAACCACGATGTCGAAGATTCAATCAATCCCGTATTCAATTCCCTTTATCAATCGGTACGTTACTTGCCCGAGATTCGGTCGTCCGTATCCCAATACCTCGTTCAATCTCGTTACCGGCAAGTCACTTTACTCGTACCGTAATGCATGATTCCGTGACCAAACACTTGGTCACATTGAGCTCATTATGATGATGCATTGCCGAGTGGGCCCAGAGATACCTCTCCGTCATACGGAGTGACAAATCCCAGTCTCGATCCATGTCAATCCAACAGATACTTTCGGGGATACCTGTAGTATACCTTTATAGTCACCCAGTTATGTTGTGACGTTTGGTACACCCAAAGCACTCCTACGGCATCCGGGAGTTACACGATCTCATGGTCTAAGGAAATGATACTTGACATTGGAAAAGCTCTAGCAAACGAACTACACGATCTTGTGCTATGCTTAGGATTGGGTCTTGTCCATCACATCATTCTCCTAATGATGTGATCCCGTTATCAATGACATCCAATGTCTAGTCAGGAAACCATGACTATCTATTGATCAACGAGCTAGTTAACTAGAGGCTCACTAGGGACATGTTGTGGTCTATGTATTCACACATGTATTACGATTTCCGGATAACACAATTATAGCATGAACAATAGACAATTACCATGAACAAGGAAATATAATAATAACCATTTTATTATTGCCTCTAGGGCATATTTCCAACAGTCTCCCACTTGCACTAGAGTCAATAATCTAGTTACATTGTGATGAATCGAACACCCATAGAGTTCTGGTGTTGATCATGTTTTGCTCGCGGAAGAGGTTTAGTCAACGGATCTGCGACATTCAGATCCGTATGTACTTTGCAAATATCTATGTCTCCATCTTGAACATTTTCACGAATGGAGTTGAAGCGACGCTTGATGTGCCTGGTCTTCTTGTGAAACCTGGGCTCCTTGGCAAGGGCAATAGCTCCAGTGTTGTCACAGAAGAGAGTGATCGGCCCCGACGCATTGGGTATGACTCCTAGGTCGGTGATGAACTCCTTCATCCAGATTGCTTCATGCGCTGCCTCCGAGGCTGCCATGTACTCCGCTTCACATGTAGATCCCGCCACGACGCTTTGCTTGCAACTGCACCAGCTAACTGCCCCACCATTTAAAATATACACGTATCCGGTTTGTGACTTAAGAGTCATCCTGATCTGTGTCGAAGCTAGCGTCGACGTAACCCTTTACGACGAGCTCCTCGTCACCTCCATATACGAGAAACATATCCTTAGTCCTTTTCAGGTACTTTTGGATGTTCTTGACCGCTGTCCAGTGTTCCATGCCGGGATTACTTTGGTACCTTCCTACCAAACTCACGGCAAGGTTTACATCAGGTCTGGTACACAGCATGGCATACATGATAGACCCTATGGCTAAGGCATAGGGGACGACACTCATCTTTTCTCTATCTTCTGTCGTGGTCGGACATTGAGCTGAGCTCAATTTCACACCTTGCAACACAGGCAAGAACCCCTTCTTGGACTGATCCATATTGAACTTCTTCAATATCTTATCAAGGTATGTGCTTTGTGAAAGACCTATGAGGCGTCTCGATCTATCTCTATAGATCTTGATGCCTAATATGTAAGCAGCTTCTCCAAGGTCCTTCATTGAAAAACACTTATTCAAGTAGGCCTTAATACTGTCCAAAAGTTCTATATCATTTCCCATCAAAAGTATGTCATCCACATATAATATGAGAAATGCTACAGAGCTCCCACTCACTTTCTTGTAAACGCAGGCTTCTCCATAAGTCTGCATAAACCCAAACGCTTTGATCATTTCATTAAAGCGAATGTTCCAACTCCGAGATGCTTGCACCAGCCCATAGATGGAGCGCTGGAGCTTGCATACCTTGTTAGCATTCTTAGGATCGACAAAACCTTCCGGCTGCATCATATACAATTCTTCCTTAAGAAAGCCGTTAAGGAATGCCGTTTTGACGTCCATTTGCCATATCTCATAATCATAGTATGCGGCAATTGCTAACATGATTCGGACGGACTTCAGCTTCGCTACGGGTGAGAAGGTCTCATCGTAGTCAACCCCTTGAACTTGTCGATAACCCTTAGCGACAAGTCGAGCCTTATAGATGGTAACATTACCATCCGCGTCCGTCTTCTTCTTAAAGATCCATTTATTCTCTATCGCTCGCCGATCATCGGGCAAGTCTGTCAAAGTCCATACTTTGTTTTCATACATGGATCCTATCTCGGATTGCATGGCTTCAAGCCATTTGTTGGAATCTGGGCCCGCCATTGCTTCTTCATAGTTCGAAGGTTCACCGTTGTCTAACAACATGATTTCCAGGACAGGGTTGCCATACCATTCTGGTGTGGAACGTGTCCTTGTGGACCTTCGAAGTTCAGTAGCAACTTGATCCGAAGTACCTTGATCATTATCATTAACTTCCTCTCTAGTCGGTGCAGGCACCACAGGAACATCTTCCTGAGCTGCGCTACTTTCCGGTTCAAGAGGCAGTACTTCATCGAGTTCTACTTTCCTCCCACTTACTTCTCTCGAGAGAAACTCTTTCTCCAGAAAGGACCCGTTCTTGGCAACAAAGATCTTGCCTTCGGATCTGAGGTAGAAGGTATACCCAATGGTTTCCTTAGGGTATCCTATGAAGACGCATTTTTCCGACTTGGGTTCGAGCTTTTCAGGTTGAAGTTTCTTGACATAAGCATCGCATCCCCAAACTTTTAGAAACGACAGCTTAGGTTTCTTCCCAAACCATAATTCATACGGTGTCGTCTCAACGGATTTAGACGGTGCCCTATTTAAAGTGAATGTAGCTGTCTCTAGAGCGTATCCCCAAAATGATAGTGGTAAATCAGTGAGTGACATCATAGATCGCACCATATCCAATAGAGTGCGATTACGACGTTCGGGCACACCGTTATGCTGAGGTGTTCCAGGAGGCGTGAGTTGTGAAACGATTCCACATTTCCTTAAGTGCGTACCAAATTCGTGACTTAAATATTCTCCCCCACGATCTGATCGTAAGAATTTTATCTTTCGGTCACGTTGATTCTCTACCTCATTCTGAAATTCCTTGAACTTTTCAAAGGTCTCAGACTTGTGTTTCATCAAATAGACATACCCATATCTACTTAAGTCATCAGTGAGAGTGAGAACATAACGATAGCCACCGCGAGCCTCAACGCTCATTGGACCGCACACATCAGTATGTATAATTTCCAATAAGTTGGTTGCTCGCTCCATTGTTCCGGAGAACGGAGTCTTGGTCATTTTACCCATGAGGCATGGTTCGCACGTGTCAAATGATTCGAAATCAAGAGACTCTAAAAGTCCATATGTATGGAGCTTCTTCATGCGTTTGACATCAATGTGACCAAGGCGGCAGTGCCACAGATATGTGAGACTATCATTATCAATCTTACATCTTTTGGTATTCACACTATGAATATGTGTAACATCACGTTCGAGATTCATTAAGAATAAACCATTGACCAGCGGAGCATGACCATAAAACATATCTCTCATATAAATAGAACAACCATTATTCTCGGATTTAAATGAGTAGCCATCTCGTATTAAACGAGATCCAGATACAATGTTCATGCTCAAAGCTGGCACTAAATAACAATTATTGAGGTTTAAAACTAATCCCGTAGGTAATGTAGAGGTAGCGTGCCGACGGCGATCACATCGACCTTGGAACCATTCCCGACGCGCATCGTCACCTCATCCTTTGTCAGTCTCCGCTTATTCCGCAGCTCCTGTTTTGAGTTACAAATGTGAGCAACCACACCGGTATCAAATACCCAGGAGCTACTACGAGTACTGGTAAGGTACACGTCAATTACATGTATATCACATATACCTTTAGTGTTGCCGGCCTTCTTGTCCGCTAAGTATTTGGGGCAGTTCCGCTTCCAATGTCCCTTTCCCTTGCAATAAAAGCACTCAGTCTCAGGTTTGGGTCCATTCTTTGACTTCTTCCCCGCAACTGGTTTACCGGGCGCGGCAACTCCCTTGCCGTCCTTCTTGAAGTTCTTCTTACCCTTGCCTTTCTTGAAACTAGTGGTTTTATTAACCATCAACACTTGATGTTCCTTTTTGATTTCCACCTCTGCTGATTTCAGCATTGAAAATACTTGAGGAATAGTTTTCACCATCCCCTACATATTGTAGTTCATCACAAAGCTCTTGTAGCTAGGTGGGAGCAACTGAAGGATTATGTCAATGACTGCCTCGTCCGGGAGGTTAATGTCCAACTGGGACAAGCGATTGTGCAACCCAGACATTTTGAGTATGTGCTCACTGACAGAACTATTTTCCTCCATCTTACAACTGTAGAACTTATCGGAGACTTCATATCTCTCGACCTAGGCATGAGCTTGGAAAACCATTTTCAGCTCTTCGAATATCTAATATGCTCCGTGTCGCTCAAAACGCTTTTGGAGCCCCGGTTCTAAGCTGTAAAGCATGCCGCACTGAACGAGGGAGTAATCATCAGCACGTGACTGCCAAGCGTTCATAATGTCTTGGTTCTCTGGGATGGGTGCATCACCTAGCGGTGCTTCTAGGACATATGCTTTCCTGGCAGCTATGAGGATGATCCTCAGGTTCCGGACCCAGTCCGTATAGTTGCTGCCATCATCTTTCAGCTTGGTTTTCTCTAGGCTAAGCGTTGAAGTTGAGGTTGACATGAGCGTTGGCCATTTGATCTACAAGACATTTTGCAAAGGTTTTTAGACTAAGTTCATGATAATTAAGTTCATCTAATCAAATTATTTAATGAACTCCCACTCAGACTAGACATCCCTCTAGTCATCTAAGTGATACATGATCTGACTCAACTAGACCGTGTCCGATCATCACGTGAGACGGACTAGTCATCATCGGTGAACATCTCCATATTGATCGTATCTTCCATACGACTCATGTTCGACCTTTCGGTCTCTTGTGTTCTGAGGCCATGTCTGTACATGCTAGGCTCGTCAAGTCAACCTAAGTGTTTTGCATGTGTAAATCTGGCTTACACCCGTTGTATGTGAATGTTAGAATCTATCACACCCGATCATCACGTGGTGCTTCGAGACAACGAACTTTCGCGACGATGCACAGTTAGGGGGAACACTTTCTTGAAATTATTGTGAGGGATCATCTTATTTACTACCGTCGTTCTAAGCAAATAAGAAGCAAAAACATGATAAACATCACATGCAATCAAATAGTGACATGATATGGCCAATATCATTTGCTCCTTTTGATCTCCATCTTCAGGGCGCCATGATCATCATCGTCACCAGCATGACACCATGATCTCCATCATCGTGTCTTCATGAAGTTGTCTCGTCATCTATTACTTCTACTACTATGGCTAACGGTTTAGCAATAAAGTAAAGTAATTACATGACATTTATATTGACACACAAGTCATAAATAAATTAAGACAACTCATATGGCTCCTGCCGGTTGTCATACTCATTGACATGCAAGTCGTGATTCCTATTACAAGAACATGATCAATGTCATACATCACATATATCATTCATCACATCCTTTTGGCCATATCACATCACATGGCATATGCTGCAAAAACAAGTTAGACGTCCTCTAATTGTTGTTGCATGTTTTTACATGGCTGCTATAGGTTTCTAGCAAGAACGTTTCTTACCTACATCAAAACCACAACGTGATTTGCCAACTTATATTTACCCTTCATAAGGACCCTTTTCATCGAATCCGATCTGACTAAAGTGGGAGAGGCAGACACCCGCTAGCCACCTTATGCAACTAGTGCATGTCAGTCGGTGAAACCAGTCTCACGTAAGCGTATGTGTAAGGTCGGTCCGGGCCGCTTCATCCCACGATGTCGCCGAATCAAGATAAGACTAGTAACGGCAAGTAAATTGACAAAATCAACCCCACAACAACTTGTGTTCTACTCGTGCATAGAAACTACGCATAAACCTGACTCTGATACCGCTGTTCACTAGTAGAAAAAGGGTCAAATGTGAAGCACATTAGTGCCAGTTTGAATTTGAGCCGACACTAATGTGTGCATTAGTGCCGATTCCAATGGCTAGCCGGACGCTCTCATTAGTACCGGTTCGTGGTGAACCTTTAGCACCGGTTCGTGCCACAAACCGGTACTAAAGTGAGTGGTGGCAGGATGTTGTCAGTCCGGGGCCCCTCCAGCACCTTTAGTACCGGGTCGTATCACGAACCGGTATTAAAGGTCGTCCTACATAGACCCTTCGTCCACCCGAGCTCGCTCTGTTCTTCCCCTTTCCCCTCTCCTCTCTGTTCTTTTCCCTCTTCCTCTCAAGCTCATCACACATTTTGCCCAAAATTTGTCAAGATTTGAAGGCCCCCATCCATTCAAATGATCACAAAGGTTAGCAACTTTGTCCTTTCATCTCTCATTGCTAGATTAGCTCGTGCAATGCTTTATATAGTGATTGATTTTTGAGTTTAGTAATTTGGGAGGAATTATATATATGTGCTAGTATTTGATTTATATGCAATTTGAGGTCAAAAATAACACTTAGTTTGCATATGTAGGTGTGGTTTACTTAGTACCTTCTAAATCTCCGTCGTAACCACCGTCGATCGCTCACAACGTCCCGTCGCCGGCACCACCTTGTGGTGAGCCTCTTGTTCATGAAGTTTTATATAAAAAATTGATGTTTGTGTGATTTGGATATATAGTTACTCGTATAATTATCTTACCCATACGTTGTTTGTTATACATAGTGCCATGGTTTTGATATCCGTCCCCGTCGGCCCTCGTCCGGGTTATGATTCGGATGTGGTATATTCTCTTTTAAAACTATTCATTGCATTTCGTGTTTATGACAAATTATGCCCATCAAGTTGACATAGATATTTGTATGTAGGAGGTAGTTGAACCGGAAATTCCAACCGACCCTATTGTCGAGAGGTTAAATTTAGTTGAAAGAGAAAACGAGGATTTGAAGGAAAAATTGAAAAGAATTGAGGGGGAGAAGATGGAATTGGAGTTGCATGTTGCTGCTGTCGTCGATGATCACAAGATTAAGATGGAGAAAATGCGCTTGAAGATTAGAAAGATTAGAAAATATGCCATTCATAGTGAGGCTTGGTATCATTATGTTGTTGGATCAATTGTTACCTTAGTTGCGATCTTGATCGCATTTGTTGTTGCATTTAAATTCTTTAGTTAGAGAGTTATTTGTTTGTTGCATTTAAGTGTTGTATGATCTTTATGTATTGTATTAATTTGGTGTTTTCGGTGCTGTGTATTGAAGATGAGCCGGCAATGGATGTACGATGACCGATGCTCTCCCGAGTTCATTAATGGAGTGCGTACTTTTCTGCTTGCAGCTGAGGCAAACAAGCGGGCAGATGGTTTTATGCCTTGTCCATGTGCTGGCTGTAAGAATGGTCACAATTACTCTACGTCAAGAACCATTCACGTCCACCTGTTTGAGTCCAGTTTCATGCCCCACTATAATGTTTGGACCAAGCATGGAGAAAGAGGGGTTATGATGGAAGACAATGAAGAAGAAGAGGACGACGACAACTGTTCTGGCCATGGGTTCCCTGAATACGATGATACAACAATGAGGGAAGAAGCTGAGCCGGTAATGCGGGAAGTGTTGGAAATATGCCCTAGAGGCAATAATAAAAGTATTATTATTATATTTCCTTGTTCATGATAATTGTCTTTTATTCATGCTATAACTGTATTATCCGGAAATCGTAATACACGTGTGAATACATAGACCACAATATGTCCCTAGTGAGCCTCTAGTTGACTAGCTCGTTATGATCAACGGATAGTCATGGTTTCCTGACTATGGACATTGGATGTCGTTGATAACGGGATCACATCATTAGGAGAATGATGTGATGGACAAGACCCAATCCTAAGCTTAGCACAAAGATCGTGTAGTTCGTTTGCTAGAGCTTTGCCAATGTCAAGTATCTCTTCCTTTGACCATGAGATCGTGTAACTCCTGGATACCGTAGGAGTGCTTTGGGTGTATCAAACGTCACAACGTAACTGGGTGACTATAAAGGTGCACTACAGGTATCTCCGAAAGTATCTATTGTTTTATGCGGATCGAGACTGGGATTTGTCACTCCGTGTAAACGGAGAGGTATCTCTGGGCCCACTCGGTAGGACATCATCATATGCGCAATGTGACCAAGGAGTTGATCACGGGATGATGTGTTACGGAACGAGTAAAGTGACTTGCCGGTAACGAGATTGAACAAGGTATCGGTATACCGACGATCGAATCTCGGGCAAGTAACATACCGATAGACAAAGGGAATTGAATACGGGATTGATTAAGTCCTTGACATCGTGGTTCATCCGATGAGATCATCATGGAACATGTGGGAGCCATCATGGGTATCCAGATCCCGCTGTTGGTTATTGACCGGAGAACGTCTCGGTCATGTCTACATGTCTCCCGAACCCGTAGGGTCTACACACTTAAGGTTCGATGACGCTAGGGTTATAAAGGAAGCTTGTATGTGGTTACCGAATGTTGTTCGGAGTCCCGGATGAGATCCCGGACGTCACGAGGAGTTCCGGAATGGTCCGGAGGTAAAGATTTATATATAGGAAGTCCTGTTTCGGCCATCGGGACAAGTTTCGGGGTCATCGGTATTGTACCGGGACCACCGGAAGGGTCCCGGGGGCCCACCGGGTGGGGCCACCTGCCCCGGGGGGGCACATGGGCTGTGGGGGGTGCGCCTTGGCCTACATGGGCCAAGGGCACCAGCCCCAAGAGGCCCATGCGCCTAGGGAACCCTAGAGGGAAGAGTCCTTGAGGGGGAAGGCACCTCCGAGGTGCCTTGGGGAGGATGGACTCCTCCCCCTCCTCTTGGCCGCTGCACCAGATGCCATCTGGAGGCTGGCCGCCGCCCCTTGGGGTGGGAAACCCTAAAGGGGGCGCAGCCCTCCCCTTCCCCTATATATATGAGGCCTAGGGGCTGCCCATAACACATGATTTGATCTCTCGTTGGTGCAGCCCTGCCTCTCTCCCTCCTCCTCCTCTCCCATGGTGCTTGGCGAAGCCCTGCGGGATTGCCACGCTCCTCCACCACCACCACGCCGTTGTGCTGCTGTTGGATGGAGTCTTCCTCAACCTCTCCCTCTCTCCTTGCTGGATCAAGGCGTGGGAGACGTCACCGGGCTGTACGTGTGTTGAACGCGGAGGTGCCGTCCGTTCGGCACTTGATCATCGGTGATTTGAATCACGACGAGTACGACTCCATCAACCCCGTTCACTTGAACGCTTCCGCTTAGCGATCTACAAGGGTATGTAGATGCACTCTCCTCTCCTCCTTCTACTCGTTGCTGGTCTCTCCATAGATAGATCTTGGTGTTACGTAGGAAATTTTTGAATTTCTGCTACGTTCCCCAACAGTGGCATCATGAGCTAGGTCTATTGCGTAGATTCTTTGCACGAGTAGAACACAAAGTAGTTGTGGGCGTTGATGTTGTTCAATATGCTTACCGTTACTAGTCCAATCTTGTTTCGACGGTATTGTGGGATGAAGCGGCCCGGACCGACCTTACACGTACTCTTACGTGAGACAGGTTCCACCGATTGACATGCACTTGGTGCATAAGGTGGCTAGCGGGTGCCAGTCTCTCCCACTTTAGTCGGAACGGATTCGATGAAAAGGGTCCTTATGAAGGGTAAATAGCAATTGGCATATCACGTTGTGGTCTTGCGTAGGTAAGAAACGTTCTTGCTAGAAACCCATAGCAGCCACGTAAAACATGCAAACAACAATTAGAGGACGTCTAACTTGTTTTTGCAGGGTATGCTATGTGATGTGATATGGCCAAGAAGAATGTGATGAATGATATGTGATGTATGAGATTGATCATGTTCTTGTAATAGGATTCACGACTTGCATGTCGATGAGTATGACAACCGGCAGGAGCCATAGGAGTTGTCTTTATTTTTTGTATGACCTGCGTGTCATTGAAGAACGCCATGTAACTACTTTACTTTATTGCTAAACGCGTTAGCCATAGAAGTAGAAGTAGTCGTTGGCGTGACAACTTCATGAAGACACGATGATGGAGATCATGATGATGGAGATCATGGTGTCATGCCGGTGACAAGATGATCATGGAGCCCCGAAGATGAAGATCAAAGGAGCTATATGATATTGGCCATATCATGTCACTACTCTATTTGATTGCATGTGATGTTTATCATGTTTATGCATCTTGTTTACTTAGGACGACGGTAGTAAATAAGATGATCCCTTACAAAATTTCAAGAAGTGTTCTCCCCTAACTGTGCACCGTTGCTACAGTTCGTCGCTTCTAAGCACCACGTGATGATCGGGTGTGATGGATTCTTACGTTCACATACAACGGGTGTAAGACAGTTTTACACAGCGAAAACACTTAGGGTTAACTTGACGAGCCTAGCATGTGCAGACATGGCCTCGGAACACGGAGACCGAAAGGTCGAGCATGAGTCGTATAGTAGATACGATCAACATGAAAATGTTCACCGATGATGACTAGTCCGTCTCACGTGATGATCGGACACGGCCTAGTTGACTCGGATCATGTAATCACTTAGATGACTAGAGGGATGTCTATCTGAGTGGGAGTTCATAAGATGAGCTTAATTATCTTGAACATAGTCAAAAGACCTTTTGCAAATTATGTTGTAGTTCACGCTATAGTTCTACTGTTTTAGATATATTCCTAGAGAAAATATAGTTGAAAGTTGACAGTAGCGATTATGCGATCAATAGAAAGCTTATGTCCTTAATGCACCGCTTAGTGTGCTGAACCCCAAACATCGTTTGTGGATGTTTCGAACATCGAACATACGCGTTTTGATAACTACGTGATAGTTCAGTTAAATGGTTTAAGTAGAGGCACCAAAGACGTTTTCGAAACATCACGGAACATATGAGATGTTTCGAGGGCTGAAATTGAGATTTCAGGCTCGTGCCCACGTCAAGAGGTATAAGACCTCCGACGATTTTCTTAGCCTACAAACTAAGGGAGAAAAGCTCAATCGTTGAGCTTGTGCTCAGATTGTCTGAGTACAACAATCACTTGAATCAAGTGGGAGTTGATCTTCTAGATGAAATAGTGATAGTTTCTCCGAAGTCATTACCACCAAGCTGCTAGAGCTTCGTGATGAACTATAACATATCAGGGATAAATAAGATGATCCTTGAGGTATTCGCGTTGTTTGACATCGCGAAAGTAGAAATCAAGAAGGAGCATCAATTGTTGATGGTTGGTGACACCACTAGTTTCAAGAAGGGCAAGGGCAAGAAGGGATACTTCATGAAACGGCAAATCAGCTGCTGCTCCAGTGAAGAAACCCAAGGTTGAACCCAAACCCGAGACTAAGTGCTTCTGTAATAAGGGGAACAGTCACTAGAGCAAAATTACCCTAGATACTTGGTAGATGAGAAGGCTGGCAAGGTCGATAGAAGTATATTGGATATACATTATGTTAATGTGTACTTTACTAGTACTCCTAGTAGCACCAGGGTATAAGATTCCGGTTCGGTTGCTAAGTGTTAGTAACTCGAAATAAAAGCTACGGAATAAACGGAGACTAGCTAAAGGTGAGCTTACGATATATGTTGGAAGTGTTTCCAAGGTTGATATGATCTAACATCGCACGCTCCCTCTACCATCAAGATTAGTATTAAACCTGAATAAGTGCTCTTGCACCTAAAATGAATGGTTTATTGAATCTCGATCGTAGTGATACACATGTTCATGCCAAAAGATATAAGATAGTAATGATAGTACCACTTACTTGTGGCACTGCCATGTAAGTCATAATGGTATAAAACGCATGAAGAAGCTCCATGTTGATGGATCTTTGGACTCACTCATTTTTGAAAAGTTTGAGACATGCGAACCATGTCTATTGGTATATATGCATGAAGAAACTCCATGCAAATGGACCGTTTGAACTCACTTGATTTTGAATCACTTGAGATATGCAAATCATACCACTTAGGCAAAATGACTGAAAAACCTCGGTTTTAGTAAAATGGAACAAGATAGCAACTTGTTGGAAGTAACACATTTTGATGTGTCCAATCCAATGAGTGCTGAGGCATGCAGTGAATATTGTTATGATCTCACTTCACAGATGATTCAAGTAGATGTTGAGAATATTTACTTGATGAAACACAAGTCTGAATTATTGAATGGTTCAAGTAATTTCAGAGTGAAGTAGAGGATCATTGTGACAAGAGGATATAATGTCTATGATATGATCATAGAGATGAATATCTGAGTTACGAGTTTTGGCACACAATTAAGACATTGTGGAAATTGTTTCGCAATTAATACCGCCTGGAACACCATAGTGTGATGGTATGTCCGAACATCATAGTTGCACCCTATTGGATATGGTGCGTACCATGATGTCTCTTATCGAATTACCACTATTGTTCATGGGTTAGGCATTAGAGACAACCACATTCACTTTAAATAGGGCACCACGTAATTCCGTTGAGATGACACCGTATGAATTATGGTTTAGAGAAACCTAAGTTGTCGTTTCTTAAAGGTTTGGGGCTGCGACGCTTATGTGAAAAAGTTTCAGGAGTAAGCTCGAACCCAAAGCGGATAAAATGCATCTTCATATGACACCCAAAACAGTTGGGTATACCTCCTAATTCAGATCCGAAAGCAATTTGGATTGTTTCTTGAATCGGGTCCTTTCTCGAGGAAAGGTTTCTCTCGAAAGAGTTGAGTGGGAGGATGGTGGAGACTTGATGAGGTTATTGAACCGTCTCTTCAACTAGTGTGTGGCAGGGCACAGGAAGTTGTTCCTGTGGCACCTACACCAATTGAAGTGGAAGCTTATGATATTGATCATGAAACTTCGGATCAAGTCACTACCAAACCTCGTAGGACGACAAGGACACGTACTACTTCGGAGTGGTAAGGTGATCCTGTCTTGAAGGTCATGTTGCTAGACAACAATGAACCTACGAGCTATGGAGAAGCGATGGTGGGCCCGAATTCCGACAAATGGTTAGAAGCCATGAAATCCGAGATAGTATCCATATATCAGAACAAAGCATGGACTTTGGTGGACTTGCCCGATGATCGGCAAGCCATTGAGATAAATGGATCTTTTTAAGAAGAATACGGACGTGGATGGTAATGTCACCATCTATGAAGCTCGACTTGTGGCGAAGTGTTTTCCGACAAGTTCAAGGAGTTGACTACGATGAGATTTTCTCACTCATAGCGATGCTTAAAGTCCGTCGGAATCATGTTAGCATTTTCTGCATTTATGAAATCTGGCAGATGGATGTCAAGACAAGTTTCCTTACTAGTTTTCGTGAGGAAAGGTTGTGTGTAATACAATCAGAAAGTTTTTGTCGATCCTAAGGATGCTAAAAGGTATGCTAGCTCCAGCGATCCTTCTAAGGACTGGAGTGAGCATCTCGGAGTTGGAATGTATGCTTTGATGATGATCAAAGATTTTGGGTTTGTACAAAGTTTATGAGAAACTTGTATTTCCAAAGAAGTGAGTGGGAGCACTATAGAATTTCTGATGAGTATATGTTGTTGACATATTGATGATCAGAGATGATGTAGAATTTCTAGAAAGCATATAGGGTTATTTGGAAAGTGTTTTCAATGGAAAACCTGGATTAAGCTACTTGAGCATCAAGATCTATAAGGATAGATCAAAATGCTTAATAATACTTTCAAATGAGCACATACCTTGACATGATCTTGAAGGTGTTCAAGATGGACCAGTCAAAGAAGGAGTTCTTGCCTGAGTTGTAAGGTACGAAGTTAAGACTTAAAGCTCGACCACGGCAGAAAAGAGAGAAAGGACGAAGGTCGTCCCCTATGCTTTAGACGTAGGCTCTACAGTATGCTATGCTGTGTACCGCACCGAAAGTGTGCCTTGCCATGAGTCAGTCAAGGGGTACAAGAGTGATCCATGAATGGATCATAGGACAGCGGTCAAAGTTATCCTTAGTAACTAGTGGACTAAGGAATTTTCTCGATTATGGAGGTGGTAAAAGAGTTCGTCGTAAAGGGTTACGTCGATGCAAGCTTAACACCTATCCGGATAGCTCTGAGTAGAGATACCGGATACGTATAATGGAGCAACGATTTAGAATAGCTCCAAGTAGAACAGTTATTTGGAATAGCTCCAAATAGAGCGTGGTAGCTACATCTAGGAGATGACATAGAGATTTGTAAAGCACACACGGATCTGAAAGGTTCAGACCCGTTGACTAAAACCTCTCTCACAAGCAACATGATCAAACATAAAACTCATTGAGTGTTAATCACATAGTGATGTGAACTAGACTACTGACTCTAGTAAACTCTTGGGTATTAGTCACATGGTGATGTGACCTGTGAGTGTTAATCACATGGCGATGTGAACTAGATTATTGACTCTAGTGCAAGTGGGAGACTGTTGGAAATATGCCCTAGAGGCAATAATAAAAGTATTATTATTATATTTCCTTGTTCATGATAATTGTCTTTTATTCATGCTATAACTGTATTATCCGGAAATCGTAATACACGTGTGAATACATAGACCACAATATGTCCCTGGTGAGCCTCTAGTTGACTAGCTCGTTATGATCAATGGATAGTCATGGTTTCCTGACTATGGACATTGGATGTCGTTGATAACGGGATCACATCATTAGGAGAATGATGTGATGGACAAGACCCAATCCTAAGCTTAGCACAAAGATCGTGTAGTTCGTTTGCTAGAGCTTTGCCAATGTCAAGTATCTCTTCCTTTGACCATGAGATCGTGTAACTCCTGGATACCGTAGGAGTGCTTTGGGTGTATCAAACGTCACAACGTAACTGGGTGACTATAAAGGTGCACTACAGGTATCTCCGAAAGTATCTATTGTTTTATGCGGATCGAGACTGGGATTTGTCACTCCGTGTAAACGGAGAGGTATCTCTGGGCCCACTCGGTAGGACATCATCATATGCGCAATGTGACCAAGGAGTTGATCACGGGATGATGTGTTACAGAACGAGTAAAGTGACTTGCCGGTAACGAGATTGAACAAGGTATCGGTATACCGACGATCGAATCTCGGGCAAGTAACATACCGATAGACAAAGGGAATTGAATACGGGATTGATTAAGTCCTTGACATCGTGGTTCATCCGATGAGATCATCATGGAACATGTGGGAGCCATCATGGGTATCCAGATCCCGCTGTTGGTTATTGACCGGAAAACATCTCGGTCATGTCTACATGTCTCCCGAACCCGTAGGGTCTACACACTTAAGGTTCGATGACGCTAGGGTTATAAAGGAAGCTTGTATGTGGTTACCGAATGTTGTTCGGAGTCCCGGATGAGATCCCGGACGTCACGAGGAGTTCCGGAATGGTCCGGAGGTAAAGATTTATATATAGGAAGTCCTGTTTCGGCCATCGGGACAAGTTTCGGGGTCATCGGTATTGTACCGGGACCACCGGAAGGGTCCCGGGGGCCCACCGGGTGGGGCCACCTGCCCCGGGGGGGCACATGGGCTGTGGGGGGTGCGCCTTGGCCTACATGGGCCAAGGGCACCAGCCCCAAGAGGCCCATGCGCCTAGGGAACCCTAGAGGGAAGAGTCCTTGAGGGGGAAGGCACCTCCGAGGTGCCTTGGGGAGGATGGACTCCTCCCCCTCCTCTTGGCCGCCGCACCAGATGCCATCTGGAGGCTGGCCGCCGCCCCTTGGGGTGGGAAACCCTAAAGGGGGCGCAGCCCTCCCCTTCCCCTATATATATGAGGCCTAGGGGCTGCCCATAACACATGATTTGATCTCTCGTTGGTGCAGCCCTGCCTCTCTCCCTCCTCCTCCTCTCCCATGGTGCTTGGCGAAGCCCTGCGGGATTGCCACGCTCCTCCACCACCACCACGCCGTTGTGCTGCTGTTGGATGGAGTCTTCCTCAACCTCTCCCTCTCTCCTTGCTGGATCAAGGCGTGGGAGACGTCACCGGGTTGTACGTGTGTTGAACGCGGAGGTGCCGTCCGTTCGGCACTTGATCATCGGTGATTTGAATCACGACGAGTACGACTCCATCAACCCCGTTCACTTGAATGCTTCCGCTTAGCGATCTACAAGGGTATGTAGATGCACTCTCCTCTCCTCCTTCTACTCGTTGCTGGTCTCTCCATAGATAGATCTTGGTGTTACGTAGGAAAATTTTTGAATTTCTGCTACGTTCCCCAACAGGAAGAAGCTGAGTAGGCAATGCGGGAAGAAGCTGAAGAAGAGGCATCGGATGAGCCCGCTGATGATCTAGGTCGGGCCATTGCCGATGCAAAGAGAAACTGCGCAAGTGATTTGGAGAAGAAGAAGTTGTAGCGCATGTTAGAGGATCACAAAAAATTGTGGTACCCGAATTGCATAGGTGACAAGAAAAAGCTGGGCACCACACTGGAATTGCTACAATGGAAGGCAGAGAATGGTGTATCTGACAAGGGATTTGGAAAGTTGCTGGTAATGATAAAGAATATGCTTCCAAAGGACAACGAATTGCCTAAGAGTACGTACGAAGCAAAGAAGGTTGTCTGCCCTCTAGGGTTAGAGGTGCAGAAGATACATGCATGCCCTAATGATTGCATCCTCTACCGCGGTGAGTACGAGGATTTGAACGCTTGCCCAGTATACGGTGCATTGCGCTATAAGATCAGCCGCGATGACCCTGGTGATGTCGAGGGCGAGCGCCCCAGGAAGAAGATTCCTGCCAAGGTGATGTGGTATGCTCCTATAATACCACGGTTGAAACGTTTGTTCCAAAACAAAGAGCATGCCAAGGCGATGCGATGGCACAAAGAAGACCGTAAGAAAGATAGAAAGTTGAGAGTACCCGCTGACGGGTCCCAGTGGAGAAAAATCGAAAGAAAGTACGGAAAGGAGTTTGCAGATGACGCAAGGAACGTATGGTTTGGTCTAAGCGCAGATGGCATTAATCCTTTTGGGGAGCAGAGCAGCAACCATAGCACCTGGCCTGTGACTCTATGTTTGTATAACCTTCCTCCTTGGTTGTGCATGAAGCGGAAGTTCATTATGATGCCAGTGCTCATCCAAGGCCCTAAGCAACCCGGCAACGACATTGATGTGTACCTAAGGCCATTAGTTGAAGAACTCTTACAACTGTGAAATGGAATAGGTGTACGTGCATGGGATGAGCACATGGGGGAAGAATTTGACCTAAAGGTGTTGTTGTTCGTGACCATCAATGATTGGCCTGCTCTCAGTAACCTTTCAGGACAGACAAACAAGGGATACCGCGCATGCACGCACTGTTTGGACGATACCGACAGTATATATTTGGCTAATTTTAAGAAGAATGTGTACCTGGGACATCGTCAATTTCTTCCGAGCAGGCATCCCGTAAGAAAGAAAGGCAAGAATTTCAAAGGTGAGGCGGATCACCGGACGAAGCCTCGCCATCGTACTGGTGCTGATGTACATGATATGGTCAAGGATTTGAAGGTGGTCTTTGGAAAGGGTCCTGGTGGACAACCTGTTCTGAGTGACGCTGACGGACGCGCACCCGTGTGGAAGAAGAAATCTATATTTTGGGACCTGCCCTATTGAAAAGACCTAGAGGTCCGCTCCATCGACGTGATGCACGTGACAAAGAATCTTTGTGTGACCCTGCTTGGCTTCTTGGGCGTGTATGGGAAGACAAAAGATACACCTGAGGCACGGGAGGACCAGCAACGTATGCACGGAAAAGACGGCATACATCAGGGTCATGCAAGCTACGCTCTTACCAAAGAAGAGAAGGAAATCTTCTTTGAATGCCTGCTCAGTATTAAGGTACCATCTGGCTTCTCGTCGAATATAAAGGGAATAATAAACATGGCAGAGAAAAAGTTCTAGAACCTAAAGTCTCATGACTGCCACGTGATTATGACGCAACTGCTTCCGGTTGCATTGAGGGGGCTTCTACCAGAAAACGTTCGATTAGCCATTGTGAAGCTATGTGCATTCCTCAATGCAATCTCTCAGAAGGTAATCGATCCAGAAATCATACCAAGGTTAGAGAATGATTTGGTGCAATGTCTTGTCAGTTTCGAGTTGGTGTTCCCACCATCATTCTTCAACATCATGACGCACGTCCTAGTTCACCTATGTGAAGAGATTAACGTTTTGGGTCCTGTATTTCTACACAATATGTTCCCCTTTGAGAGGTTCATGGGAGTCTTAAAGAAATATGTTCATAACCGTGCTAGGCCAGAAGGAAGCATCTCCAAGGGCCATGAAAATGAGGAGGTCATTGAGTTTTGTATTGACTTTATTCCTGACCTTAAGCCGATTGGTGTTTCTGAATCGCGGCATAAGGGCAGACTGGATGGAAAAGGCACGCTAGGAGGGGAACAAATAATATGTATGGACGGACATTCTCTCACTGAAGCACACTACACAGTTCTACAGAATTCCGCCTTGGTGGCTCCGTATATGGATGAACACAAGAATTTGCTACGCTCCAAACACCCGGAGCGGTCTGATCACTGGATTACACGTGAACAAACCAGGAGTTTCGCCAGCTGGTTGTAGACATGTACCATGCATGACGCCTCTATTGAAGATGACCTGTACTTGCTGTCCCAGTTACCATCTTCGAATATAATGACTTTCAAAGGGTACGAGATAAATGGTAATACATTTTACACGATCGCCCAAGATAAGAAGAGCACCAACCAAAACAGTGGTGTCCGCTTTGATGCAGAAACCAAGACGGGAAAGGAAGCATATTATGGTTATATACAGGACATATGGAAACTTGACTATTGACGTGGTTTGAAGGTCCCTTTGTTTCAGTGCAAATGGGTCAATATGACACGAGGCGGGGTAACGGAAGACCCGCAGTACGGAATGACAACAGTGGATCTCAACAATCTTGCGTATGCATATGAACCATTCGTCCTAGACAATGATGTGGCACAAGTTTTCTATGTGAAGGACATGTCTACCAAGCCGAGAAAAAGAAAAGATAAGGAAGCGAATGCATCGTACGATGAGCCAAAGCGGCACACAGTTCTTTCTGGGAAGAGAAACATTGTGTGAGTGGATGACAAGATAGACATGTCAGGAGATTATGAAAGGTTTGATGAAATTGCTCCATTCACAGTGAATATTGACCCGAGCATCCAGTTAAATGATGAAGATTTTCCATGGCTACGGCGCAAAGGGACACACATGAAGAAAAAGTTTCACACCCAAAGATCTGGGATGTGATCGACTTCACTATCATCACTTTCTTCTGTGTATCACACCCAGGAGGGCATCTCTGTAATAGTTAGGGTAGCTAGTTATGTGTTTTGGCATTTGAAACGCGAAGAAATTTTATGTGCAAGTAAATTCTTTCATGCATTTACTGATTTTTTCAGCTAAATGACCCTGAAATTGAAAAGCATTTCAAATGAACTCAGAAAAGGTTGAAAGTTGGCATGGTATCATAATTTCACCCACATAGCATGTGCAAAAAAGTAGAGAGGGTTACGGCAAAAACTGGATGCACTTCGTATACAAAATGGACAATCTCTTTCGAAGTATCAGGGTTTCGGACGAAAACTCATCCGTTACAAAGGCATTTCATTTTTTAAATAACCTAAGCATTACCAAATTGAATATAATGATAAAACACACTAATATTAAACATAAAAAAGAATCACTGAAAAATCTATTTTCAAAGTTAAGTTATTCACAAACTAGTGATTCACACAAATTTCAAATAATTCAAAATTTAAACTATTCAAATTTGTAAACTACCGGTACTAACAAAAAGTTTGTAATTTTTTGTACCTAAAGCAAAAATATTCACAAAAAAACTCTAAATACAGCAAAAAACAACTCAAAAATAAATAAAGCAAAAATAAATAAAGCAAAAAAATAAGAAAAAAGCCCACCTACTGCGCCACAGCGGCCTGCATACGACTAGAAACCCAACCAGTTGTTGGGCCAGGATGCAGGCCCGCAAAGGCCTAGTAGGCCCATAGGGCAGCACACAACATTTAGGCCCAGTTGGCCTGCTTTGGAGAGGAGCTCGAGGGAGCTACCACACTGGGGCTTATAAACCAGTGCGGATGCCCCTCGGCTAGCGAGGTGGGACTAAACATTTTGCACCGCACCTGCGCCAGCGCACCCCCTTTAGTACCGGGTGGTGGCTCAAACTGGTACTAAAGGGGGGTCTTTAGTACCGGTTGGAGCCACCACCCGGTACTAATGGGGTGCCGTTCCCGCCGCTTGGCCTGGCCAAAACAGACCTTTAGTACCGGTTGGTGGCTCCAACCGGTATTAAAGGTTATTCTATATAAGAAAACACTTCAAAAAAAATTTAGTTTCTCGTCTCTCCCTCTGCTTCTTTCTCCTCTGCCCCGCTGCCGCCGCCTCTCGTCACCGACCCCGTCGCCGTCAGTCGCCGTCGCCGTCGCCGTCCCCGTCGTCCCCGTCGCCGCGCCCCGCCCCGTCCTCCCGTCGTCCCCGCCCGGCCCGTCGCCGCCCCGTCCCCGTCGCCGTCCCCGTCCCCGTCGCCGCCCCCCGTCGTCGCGCCTCGCCGATGAGCTTCTGCCCCAGCCGCCATGTACCACACACACACACACACACACACACACACACAATCTTTCTGTTTTTTAGTTATAGAATTATTAGAAATGTTAGTTATATAGAAATGTTTTTTTAGTTATAGAAATATTAGAAATGTTAGTTATATAGAAATATTAGAAATGTTAGTTATATAGAAATGTTAGTTATATTAGAAATGTTAGTTATATAGAAATGTTAGTTATATAGAAATGTTTTTTAGTTATAGAAATATTAGAAATGTTAGTTATAGAAATATTAGAAATGTTAGTTTTAGTTATAAAATTTAGAATTTGCATATATGAAATCACAATCCATCATTTAAAAAATGTTACTTTACTTTTGCGGCATATAGTATTTGTTGTCGATGATGCCCGACCCGCATCCTCGCCGTCGACCCGTTCGCGACGACGTCCTGCTTCAGAGGACCCATGTCCGGGACTGGGCTCCACCGGGCTAGCACTGGGAGGTGCTACCTTCAGGGGCGCGACGCTTGGTGAGGAACCCGGCCCCGGGTCCCATCGTCAACCCTCATCTCCTTTGGTGGCGTTCGCGTGGGCCACTTTCGGTGCGGAGGGAGCCGGCCCCGCCGGAGGTGGTACGTCGCCATGTCAGGGAGGAGGACGAGCACGTCCACGCTACATGGCTGCTATGGACGTCAGGTTCTCCAATACCTGGCAGGTTCTTTGGGGAGATCACCCGAGCTATGATCCAGTGATGGTTCCTTCACTTTGGTTGTCCACCGCCTAGATTACTCTCTAGTATTCGATTTTTATTAGCTAGCTAGCTAGTGATGTATTCAATATATAATATTCGAGATGATTTATTTGAGATTATATATATTATTCGAGATGATGTATTCGAGATTATGTCTATTATTCGAGACGACGTATTCGAGATTATATTCGATGATGCTTATTATGTACTATGATTGATTCAGTTTTTCCTTATTAATTGATTGCATCCATGCATTGTAATTTGAATATATTTCTTTTGGATTAGTTAAACAAAACCTATGGCGGACAATACCGGTAGAGAGGGAGAAGAGGCCCTGTTCAATATCATACGCAATCCTCGCGGGCCAGATGATGATCAGAATGAAGAAGATTATGACGGCTCTGAATATCTAAACAACACCGGGGAGGGTGATATGATATTCGATCGCGACGACCGAATTGATGAAGTCATGAACTATGAACATGACGAAGAAAATGTTGATCTTGAAACAACAAAGACCAGCGAGGTATATATATTTATATAAGTAGGCATCTGGTGATCATCACATGTTTTAAATGACTTGAAGATGTATTAACGAATCGATCTTTCTTCTTTCAGCCATCCGGATCGAGCAAATCTTCAGGCAACAGGAAACGAGGCCTGAAAAAAAAGTTGAAGGAGGGCGTAAAGTACAATATCGAGGCCATCAAACCTAATGGCGAACCATTAGCGCCTAAGAAGATTGCGGACAAGTTCATTCGTCAGTGCGGAGTTCTTGTGAAGGACCAACTCCCGATCTCCCTTCAAGAATGGAGAGAGCCAGCAAAGCCACGTCCAGGAGTTACTTTTGTCGACGACAGACAAAAACTTCTGCTTTGGGAAACGCTCATGGAACATTTCACCCTACTAGATCATTTCACAGATGCAGATGTGGAGAAAGTCAAGGACGCTGCTCTTAGGAAGATGGAGGTTGCATTCAACAACCACAAGAATCGTGAATGGGCCAAGTACGTCAAGGGAGGAAGGAAGATGTAACACCCCGGATATGATTTACCCAATATGTAATCCAACTCTTGTCGTTTCCGGCGTTAAGTTATTTTATTTTCTCGGGTTCGGGTTTTTGTCTCCGTGTGTGGGGATTAAACATTTCTGTATTGGACCGAGACTTGCCAAGCGGCCTTGGTTTACTACCGATAGACCGCCTCTCAAGTTTCGTACCATTTGGACTTCGTTTGATGCTCCAACGGTTAACCGAGGGACCGAAAAGGCCTCGTGTGTGTTGCAGCCCAACACCCCTCCAAGTTGGCCCAAAACCCACCAAAACCTTCTCCATCATCTAGAGCGTTCGATCACGATTGCGCGGCCGAAAACCGCACCTCATTTGGACACTCCTAGCTCCCTCTACCTCTATAAATAGACCCCCTCCGAAATCCGGATCTCCTTCTTCCCCGAAACCCTAAAAATCGTCTCCGTCGTGCCGGACATTGTCCGTCCGCGCCGGACACACCGCCGCTACCACTCAGCTCGCGCCACGTGGCCCATCACCGCCTCCCTCCGCCGTCGGCCCGGGAAGCCCGGATCGGGCCCCCGCAGCCCAAACCGGCGCGCCGCCCGGCGTCTTCGTCTCCACCTCGCCCGATCCGCCACCTCGCCGCCCAGCATCGTCTCCGGCCGAACTCCGACGCCGCCCGGCCGCCCCTGGCGCCGCCCGGCCGCTCCTGTCGCCGCCCTACCGCGGACGCCCTCGCCGCACCGTCCATCACCGACCGGCCGCGCCGTCGCCGTCCCCTCGCCAGATCCGGCCGGCCGCTCCTTCGGTGAGCTCCGGCCACCGCCCCTCTTCTCCGGCAAGCGGATCCGGCCGCCTCGATTCGCGTGCCGCCAGATCGGGATCTAGCTACAGGAAACCCTAAGGGTTGACTTCCTTTTTTCCCCCTAAGTCTGCAGTCCAAATGCCTTTGTTCACCATGTTGTATCTCCTCATCCGTAGCTCCGTTTTGGGCATATAGCATATCAAAATGTTCGTCTCAGAGAGTACATCATTTCATCTCATTGCATCATTTTCATTTGAGTTCATCTTGGTGCCCGAAATGCTGTTAGAAGAGTGCTATTTGAGATAATTGTCAGATCTGCTGCTCCAATTAGATATTTGTCATTTTTGCCATGATTATTGTGTGCATGATATGCCCATGAGCTCTACATGTGTTTTGTTATATGTTTTGCCATCTATCCGGAGGTGCAACCCATGTATTTTTGTGATGTGTGTGGTGACTAGCACAAGCTTGCAAAGTGAGGCATTTGTTAATGCTGATTTCAGGGACTTAGCATTGCCACCAAGTCCTTGACCTGTTTATCTCATATGGCCATATGTTCATGTTGTTTCCTAGTGATCCGTGCCTCTTTTGAGGATGATCAGTAAGGATGTTTTGTTAATATTGTAGTGCTCTATCCATCCATGTCTTTGTTTGCAATTATGGAGCACCCTAGCTTGAGTCAATCGAGCTCTACTTTTGCTATTTCGTGAATCTAGGCAGATTGTCTACTTGTTAGCGATTTTGCCGAGGATGTTGTAGTTGATCCGTGCATGCTATGCTATTATTCTTGCCATGTCTAGCTTGCATTTTGTGTATTCTTGATGGGTGTATGCTTAGCTTGTCATGACTTGCTCTGTAGTGAGTGCATCGAGCTCGTAAACATGCCTACTTGATATTTGTTTCAGCATGCTCCAGTTTTCACTAAGTCTGAGAACTAATTATGTTTTTACCATGTTCACATGCTTGCAAATGTATTTTCTGATCCCTTTTGGCTCAAGGTCACTAAGGGACTTTTGTTAAGCTCTTTGAGTATCTCCATGCCATGCTTTACTTTGCCATGTTCAGATCATGTAGCATATTGTTTTCATGCTCCAAAGAGTGCT
Organism: Triticum aestivum; assembly: GCF_018294505.1. Taxonomy (NCBI): domain Eukaryota; kingdom Viridiplantae; phylum Streptophyta; class Magnoliopsida; order Poales; family Poaceae; genus Triticum; species Triticum aestivum. The sequence goes on from NC_057800.1 coordinate 79,810,492, forward strand.
ATCTGATCTGAAATTCCAGACAAGTGTTAATTTCACTAAGTCTGAAATCTGTTTGTCAAATGCATTTTTGTCATGCTTGTTTGAACCTGTTAATGGATGAATTGGTCGTAGCTCAGTGCTAGACTTTTGTTAAGCTTCATGAATGGATCCCTGCCATGTATTTTGATGCCATGTTTGGGTGCTGTAGCATGTCCATCTTGTTGCATTTAGATGGCTACTTGCTATAAATCGCAGAACGTGGTCATATTTGAATTGCTTGCCATTTCCAAACCGTAACTCCGATTCCGGCGTTCTTTATATCGTTTTCAAGCGATTTCATCTCATCTTTCCAGTGGCACACTTGGATTCCCAAGTTGAGGCCAGGTTCATGCATTCCCTGTCAAATCTTGCATATGCATCACATATTGCATCCCGCATAGCATACCATCTTTGCATCATGTTGTTTGATCCTTGCACGTGGTTGATTGTGTCCTTGTTGCTTGTTTGTCTTGTTTGGGTAGAGCCGGGAGACAAGTTCGCTAACGAGGAGCCCATTGAGTTTGCTTTCGAGGATCCAGTCAACTCTGACAACTTTGCAGGCAAGATGATCATACCCTCGAAATCACTACTATCTTTGCTTTGCTAGATGCTCGCTCTTTTGCTATGCCTATGCTACGATGCCTACCACTTGCTTATCATGCCTCCAAAATTGCCATGTAAAACCTCTAACCCACCATGTCCTAGCAAACCGTTTATTGGCTATGTTACCGCTTTGCTCAGCCCCTCTTATAGCGTTGCTAGTTGCAGGTGAAGATTGGAGACCATTCCTTGTTGGAACATTATTTACTTGTTGGGATATCATTATATTGCCTTTTATCTTAATGCATCTATATACTTGGTAAAGGGTGGAAGGCTCGGCCTCTCGCCTAGTGTTTTGTTCCACTCTTGCCGCCCTAGTTTCCGTCATATCGGTGTTATGTTCCCGGATTTTTGTGTTCCCTACGCGGTTGGGTGATAATGGGAACCCCTTGATAGTTCGCCTTGATTAAAGCTTTTCCAGCAATGCCCAACCTCGGTTTTACCATTTGCCACCTAGCCTCTTTTTCCCTTGGGTTTCCGGAGCCCGAGGGTCATCTTATTTTAGACCCCCCCCCCCGGGCCAGTGCTCCTCTGAGTGTTGGTCCACCTGTCAGCTGCCGGTGGCCACCAGGGGCAACTCTGGGCTGGCCTACCCGTACCTAGGACAATCTGAGTGTGCCCTGAGAAAGAGATATGTGCAGCTCCTATCGGGATTTGTCGGCACATTCGGGCGGTGTTGCTGGATTGGTTTTGACTTGTCGAAGTGTCTTGATGAACCGGGATACCGAGTCTGATCGGAATGTCTCGGGAGGAGGTCTATTCCTTCGTTGACCATGAGAGCTTGTCATGGGCTAAGTTGGGACTCCCCTGCAGGGATTTGAACTTTCGAAAGCCATGCCCGCGGTTATGGGCAGATGGGAATTTGTTAATGTCCGGTTGTAGATAACTTGAACCTTAATTTAATTAAAATGAATCAACTGTGTGAGTTGCCGTGATGGTCTCTTCTCGGTGGAGTCCGGGAAGTGAACACGGTGTTGGAGTAATGCTTGCGCAGGTTGTTCTCTAGTTTCTCGTTCGCGCTTTGCCCTCTCTTCTCGCTCTCTTTTGCAAACAGGATAGCCACCATATATGCTAGTCGCTTGCTGCAGCTCCACATAATTACCTTGCCTTACCTTTAAGCTTAAATAGTCTTGATCGCGAGGGTGCGAGATTGCTGAGTCCCTGTGGCTCACAGATTACTTCCAAACCAGATGCAGGGCCTGATGATTCCGCTCTAGATGATGCACTTGAGGTCAAGTGGGAGTTCGACGAGGACTCACGCTGTTACTACGTGTCTTTCCCTGATGATCAGTAGTGGTGCCCAGTTGGGGTGATCGGGACCGTGTCGCATGTTGGGTTATCTTTTGTTTTGGCGCTGTAGTCGGGCCATGAGTGTTTGAATGTTGTAATGATATTCATGTACTTTGATTGACGTGGCAACTGTAAGCCAACTATGTATCTCCCCTTTTATTATCTATATTACATGGGATGTTGTGATGATTGCCTAACTTGTGACATTGCTTTCAATGCGGTTATGCCTCTAAGTCGTGCCTCGACACGTGGGAGCTATAGCCGCATCGAGGGCATTACAGAAGACTCCAGTATTCGAGGGAACACTAGAGAAGCAAAGTGCTCATTGGGACGATTTCATGAAATTCAAGGATTCAGAATTATCTAAGGAACGGTCGAGAATAAACAAGGCCAATGCCGCAAAAAAAGGATAAGTTCCATAAGCTGGGGCCAGGTGGCTATGCGGTGGGAATGCCTAAGTGGGATAAGTCTGAGAAAGAGATGGAGGATGCAGGTGTCACTCCAGAAACATTAAGCTGGCCCCCCAGGTGCAGGACTTGGTTCTATGCGCATGTGGGGGAGTTGGACCCGAAGACAGGCAAAGTTTCGAAGAAGGCATGTCTGGACGGAGCCGAAGATAAGCTACTTGTTGCAATAGAAGAGGCTCGATCGGGGGTGTTCTAGCCCAACAGAGAGAACGACGAGCTTACGCGTGCCCTAGGAAATCCTGAACACCCGGGAAGAACACGAGGCATGGGCGCTATTCCGTGGTATGAGGGGTTTTCGGACTGGAACACTGACTACAGAACCCGTGCGAGAAAGAAGATTGCGAAGGAGAAGAAGAGGAAGATGGAGGAGGAGCAGAGGAAGCTAGACTATGAACGCCTTCAAGGCCTAGAATCAGCGCACGCGGACTTGGCAGTCAAATTCCAGCGGCAGCAGGAGCAGATCGACTCACTTAGCCAGCAAATGGGGTCTCAGCAGCTGCAACAGCTAGCGGATGATCCAGCATTGGATAGCACCATCCCATCCATGCCAAGAAGCAGCGTAGGTTCCGCCCCGGGCGACGCATTGCTGGATAGCTACCCAGTGGATGACATCATGGAGAACACTAACTGTGAGCTACACTTCAAAATGAAGAACATATCCATGAAGGTGGCGGACGCCCTTGCTTTTACAAATCCCCTCGAGGCAACCTTCCATTGCAACCCGATTCCAGCGGGCTATGGTCGTGTCTTGGTTGATGAGGTGGTGGACCAATATTCGGGGCTAGAGCTTGACATTCCTGGAGGTGACGATGAGCACACACTGGGAGAGGCCAACCATCGTATCATCCTATGGAGAAAGGATTGCATCATCTTTCAAAGGCCACCGACACCGCGTCATCCGACTCCTCGTCGAAGTCCGCCACCGAGTCAGCAGACTCCCGCTCCTCCAAGTCCACCAACGTGTCAGGCCACTCCTCCTCCAAGTCCGGCACAGCTTCAGGCCACTCCTCCTCCAAGTCCGGCACAGCTTCAGGCCACTCCTCCTCCTCCAAGTCCGGCAAAGCATCAGGCCACTCCTCCTCCAAGTCTGGCACAGCTTCAGGCCACTCCTCCTCCGAGTCCGGCACAGCTTCAGGCCACTCCTCCTCCGAGTCCGGCACAACTTCAGGCCACTCCTCCTCCTCCAACTCAGCCACGTCAGCCGTCTTCGCCGCCTCAGCAATCACGGAAGAGAGCCGCCTCAGCTATGGTGTGTAGCGGTACAAGTTGAGGTAGTACTGGAGGTACAGGCGGAGGCAAGCGATTTCAATATGGTCCAAGCCTCGCGCCTCTTCCGCAAAGGCCTTACAACAAGTCCGAGGAGGAAAACATAGCCATATCGAAGGCCGAGGTGGAAGCCCATTTTGCACCGAAACCGCCACCGCCGCCAAGGGAGAAAGTGCCTGAGGAAAAGATTGACCACTTCATTCGTATGGCTAGAGCACCAGCTCCCAAGCCTGTTGACACAGACTATGAGCGCCACATCAAGAAGTTAAATCGAGCACGTCTACAGAAAGAGGCGAGCTCGAGCTCGAGCAAATCAGCTGGCAAAAGGAGCGGTAAAACCGTTCCCCAGCTGGGAGAACAGGTGGCGCAATCAATCCCCCCGCTTGTTGTGCCAACAACACATGAGAGTAGGCGCGCCCAATATTATTGTGGGCAAACCGTTAACGTTCCCGGGCTGGGCGATGTGGTAATAACCGAGGAGCATATTGAGCAGGCTGAAACGCTCATGATCACTGTTGGACAACTCCTCGATATCGAGCCCATGTCTCCGACTAGAGAGGAGGAAATAAAACGGAAATATGTCCGGGGCCAACCTTTGGTCGAGCCAGACGAGGTCAAGAAGCTCCCAACGAGAATGTATGAATTGCATCAATGGTACATGGACATTACCAAGATTTCCAATCGAGAGTCCCTCATGGTGAATGTCAAGAAGGATCATTACTACCATGAGAAAGTTGTGTCCATTGAGTATTCAGAACTATTTCAGCTATACAATCAAGACGCACTCGACAAATCTATCGTCAGTTGCTATTGTCTGTAAGTGATTTCTTTCTGTAATTTAAGTCTCGAGCTAGCTGTAGTGATCATTTTGATCAATCATTACCTGTAATTATCCTCACTATATTCTTTTCTGTGGTATTATGCAGGATGAAGATTTATTAAATGAAAAAAGGTGGACGCTATGGCATTGGGTTCGTTGACCCAAATACCATTAATGAATATACATGGAAATTAGATCCATATTACGAAAAAAGTGTAGATAAAAGCATGCTAGAGTTCTTCAAGCGCCTCAAATACAATGAAGATATACTACTTCCTTACAACTTCGAGTGAGTCACACTGTCTTGTACTACAAATTCTGTTTTTGCCTACTAGCTAGCTACATGTTTTTGCTTACATATGCCCGCTTAATTAAGACATGCAAACGTGTGTGCATGCAGATTTTACTGGATCTTGTTAATCATTAAAGTTGATGAAGGAACAGTTGAAGTACTAGACTCACTACTTAAGAAACCAACTGACTACACCATCGTGAAGGGGATAGTCAACAGGTAATTTCAATCATTATTAACTATATCTCAGCCTATTTAATTAGTTCGTCATTTCCTGATAACAACTATTTAATAACCCAGTTATTCATTTTCTTTGTCGGCGGGCAGGGCTTGGGCAAAGTTCATCAGGGTCACTCCAGGCCCATGGAAACAAAATCTAAAATGGTATCGACCCCAGGTAAGTAATTAAGTAGTACTAGCTAGCTGCCATCTCTTTAATTATCATGATTGATTAATTATTATCTGATCAAATTCCATTCTCGTAAAGGCCCTGAAGCAGGCGCTGGGGAATAATCTATGTGCATACTATGTTTGCAAGAACATTCGCATGATGGCGTCCGAAAGGAGCAGGTCTCAAAGACAGGAGTGGGTACGTTTGTCAGAACACTATTCACAATTTTTACACCATTATCGATATGTAGTCACACAACTAATACACATGCATATTGATCTCCTTCTTAATAGTTCAAAGAGGTGCGGGAGAAGCTCCTACCAGAGGACCGCATAGAAGCAATTCAAGAGGAAATAGCGGGATTTTTGCTCGACCAGGTCATAGATCCCAAAGGAGAATACTATTACCCGCTACCGCCCCTATGAACCACTTCCAATTGTTATCGTGCTCCGAAGGCACCAATTAGGCTAATGCCACTGGCTCCGAAGGCACCAATTAGGAGAAATTGTAGATAGCTAGCTAATTGTATATATATACATGTGTGTATATATGTGTGAATTAATTAATGGTGGTTGTGAGACATTCGATGATATATATATATATTATGACCGGTTCTACTAGAAAGTCTATTTATATATATGCATAACGTGTACAATATGTAGTATCGTAAAATACCAGCAAACGAAAAAGAATTAAATGGAAAACACAAAATTAAATGAAAAAGAAATCATAAACCCAACCCCCCCCAACCTTTTAATACTGATTGGTGTCACCAACCGGTACTAAAGGGCTCCCTGCCCCCGAAGCTGGCTCGTGCCACGTGGTTGCCCTTTAGCACCGGTTCGTGCTGAACCAGTACTAAAGGGGGGGGATTTAGTGCCCACACTTTAGTGCCGGTTACCGAACCGGCACTAAAGGGCCTTACGAACCGGTGCTATTGCCCGGTTCTGCACTAGTGGTTGGGGAACCTAGCAAAATTTTAAAATTTTCTACGCATCATCAAGATCAATCTATGGAGTCATCTAGCAATGAGGGAGAGGGGAGTGCATCTACATACCCTTGTAGATCGCGAGCGGAAGCGTTCAAGAGAACGGGGTTGATGGAGTCGTACTCGTCGTGATCCAAATCACCGATGACCGAGCGCCGAACGGACGGCACCTTCGCGTTCAACACACGTACGGTTGGGAAGACGTCTCATCCTTCTTGATCCATCAAGGGGAAGGAGAGGTTGATGGAGATCCAGCAGCACGACGGCGTGGTGGTGGAAGCAGCGGTGATCTTGGCAGGACTTCGCCAAGCTCCAACGAGAGAGAGAGAGAGGTGTTACGAGGGGAGAGGGAGGCGCCAGGGACTTGGGTACGGCTGCCCTCCCTCCCCACTATATATAGGGCCCCTAGGGGGGGCGCCGGCCCTAGGAGATGGGATCTCCAAGGGGGGCGGCGGCCAAGGGGACTTGCCCCCCAAGCCAAGTGGGGCGCCCCCCACCCCTAGAGTTTCCAACCCTAGGCCCAGGGGGAGGCCCATGGGGGGCGCACCAGCCCATCAGGGGCTGGTTCCCCTCCCACTTCAGCCCATGGGGCCCTCCGGGATAGGTGGCCCCACCCGGTGGACCCCCGGGACCCTTTCGGTGGTCCCGGTACAATACCGATTACCCCCGAAACTTTCCCGATGGCCGAAACTGGACTTCCTATATATAAATCTTCACCTCCGGACCATTCCGGAACTCCTCGTGACGTCCGGGATCTCATCCGGGACTCCAAACAACTTTCGGGTTACCGCATACTAATATCTCTACAACCCTAGCGTCACCGAACCATAAGTGTGTAGACCCTACGAGTTCGGGAGACATGCAGACATGACCAAGATGACTCTCCGGTCAATAACCAACAGCGGGATCTGGATACCCATGTTGGCTCCCACATGTTCCACGATGATCTCATCGGATGAACCACGATGTCAAGGATTCAATCAATCCCGTATTCAATTCCCTTTGTCAATCGGTACGTTACTTGCCCGAGATTCGATCGTCGGTATCCCAATACCTCGTTCAATCTCGTTAACGGCAAGTCACTTTACTCGTACCGTAATGCATGATCCCGTGACCAAACACTTGGTCACATTGAGCTCATTATGATGATGCATTACCGAGTGGGCCCAGAGATACCTCTCCGTCATACGGAGTGACAAATACCAGTCTTGATCCGTGTCAACCCAACAGATACTTTCGGGGATACCTGTAGTATACCTTTATAGTCACCCAGTTACGTTGTGACGTTTGGTACACCCAAAGCACTCCTACGGCATCCGGGAGTTACACGATCTCATGGTCTAAGGAAATGATACTTGACATTGGAAAAGCTCTAGCAAACGAACTACACGATCTTGTGCTATGCTTAGGATTGGGTCTTGTCCATCACATCATTCTCCTAATGATGTGATCCCGTTATCAATGACATCCAATGTCCATAGTCAGGAAACCATGACTATCTATTGATCAACGAGCTAGTTAACTAGAGGCTCACTAGGGACATGTTGTGGTATATGTATTCACACATGTATTACGATTTCCGGATAACACAATTATAGCATGAACAATAGACAATTACCATGAACAAGGAAATATAATAATAACCATTTTATTATTGCCTCTAGGGCATATTTCCAACACCAACGAAAGGGCAAAGTATAATCAAGTTCTTGTGTGTTCTATCTGTTGTGAAACCTTCGGGTCATCATGGCGGAATCTGCAGGCCGGTCTTTGCTCTCGTATGATCTCATGAACCATCTCGCCAACTGTCTCCGCTATTACATGGACCTCTGCTTCCTGTGCAACACCTAGCACCATGTTACTGACTACCCGAAGAATAAGCCAGATCTTAGTTTCTTCCCAAAATAGTGTATCATGATCAACGAGGTCAACTAATTTTAACACATTTATGCACTTTTTGGTGAACATCACCATATGTTGCGCCCTCCACAAGGACATCTATTGCTACACAACTACTATGTTGTCGCTACCACACAAGGTGGCTCCTTCATCTTCATGGACATGAAGTTGCCTCGCGTGACATGCATCCTCAACCCTTTCATTGGCTACTTGGTTTGTTTCACGATGCCCCTGATCACCGAGGAGATGGTTGCTATTTTTGTCACTCGTTATGTGGTTATGCACACACCTTGGTTATTTTATGACTTATGTTTGTTGTTGGCAGTGGACGTTTCAATACGCGGGAGGACAAGCACACTTATCCTTATAAGAGGCTGAGTTTATTGGTGTTATCTACATTGGAAATTATGTGAGCAATGGTACCTTTGTTCTGATGAGGTCTTTCGATGCTCATCCTGCTAGAATTTAGTCTAATTTGGGACAGGCCAATAGTAATTCCATAAATTCCTAATAAATCCTAGAGGCCCACTTAGCCCATTCGTGCAAGGCAAGGGGTGCTACCAAAGTTTAGTCCCACGTTGCTAGTTTGGTAGGAATTGAACCTCTTTATAAGGGAGGTTGTTTCCCCACATGTATGAGCATGAGAATAAGAGGGACATTCACGCACGCTCCTCCTCCGTCGCCCGCCTCACCTCGCTACGACGCGCCGCGGGTTGCGGGAATTAGCCGAGCCGATGTCTAAATTTTTGCCATGCAAGACGGGTATATGAACGGTCTCTTCGGCTGTAGGTTATTCGCTTCATCTTCTTCTTTTGCTTCACCTTCCGTCACAGCTAGTTCGCCTCCTTCTCCCGTGCGTATAAAAGAGAGGCCGCTCCTCTCCAGAGAGACACATCAGTGTTAGGGGACGTAGTAATTTCAAAAAAATTCCTACGCACACGCAGGATCATGGAGATGCATAGCAACGAGAGGGGAGAGTGTTGTCTAAGTACCCTCGTAGACCGTTCACGGAAGCGTTATATCAACGCGGTTGATGTAGTCGTACGTCTTCATGTTCGACCGATCCAAGTACCGAAAGCACGGTACTTCCGAGTACTGCACACGTTCGGCTTGGTGACGTCCTCGCCTTCTCGATCCAGCAAGAGGGGCGAAGTAGTAGATGAGTTCCGGCAGCACGACAGCGTGGTGACGTTGTTGGTGAAGAACAATCTCCGCAGGGCTTCGCCTAAGCACTACGAAAACTATGACGGAGGATAAACTAGAGGGGACGGGGTTGCCGGCACATGGCTTGGTGTTTCTTGATGTGTCTTGGGTGCTAGCCCTACCCCTCTATTTATATGTTGAGCATTGGGGTCGAAACTTGGAGTAAAAGCCTCCACAAAGTCGGTTTCACCCGAAAGGCAAGAGTCCTTCTCGGACTCCAAGGCCAGACGCCAGGGTTCCCGGCATCTGGACCCAGACGCCAGGGACCCTGGCGTCTGGCCCCTGGACTCCGCAAAACTTCCTTTTATGCTTTCCAAAAACCTTGTGGGCTTTCCCCTTTGGCCCAAATAAAGTGTTCTCGTACCCAAACATTTTGGGAAACATCCGGAACCCCTTCCGATGAATTCCGGAACCCTTCCGGTGATCAAACACTATTATCCCATATATCAAACTTTATCTCCGGACCATTCCGGAGTTCCTCGTCATGTTCGTGATCTCATCCCGAACTCCGAACAACATTCGGTCATCAATATACATAACTCATATAGTACTATATCGTCAACGAACGTTAAGCGTGCGGACCCTACGGGTTCGAGAACTATGTAGACATGACCGAGACACCTCTCTGGTCAATAACCAATAGCGGGACCTGGATGCCCATATTGGCTCCTACATATTCTACGAAGATCTTTATCGGTCAGACCGCATAACAACATACGTTTTTCCCTTTGTCATCGGTATGTTACTTGCCCGAGATTCGATCGTCGGTATCTCAATACCTAGTTCAATCTCGTTACCGGCAAGTCTCTTTACTCGTTCCGTAATACATCATCCCGCAACTAACTCATTAGTTGCAATGCTTGCAAGGCTTATAGTGATGTGCATTACCGAGTGGGCCCAGAGATACCTCTCCGACAATCGGAGTGACAAATCCTAATCTCGAAATACGCCAGCCCCAAGTACCTTTGGAGACACCTGTAGAGCACCTTTACAATCACCCAGTTACGTTGTGATGTTTGGTGGCACACAAAGTGTTCATCCGGTAAACGAGAGTTGCATAATCTCATAGTCATAGGAACATGTATAAGTCATGAAGAAAGCAATCGCAACAAACTAAACAATCAAGTGCTAAGCTAACGGAATGGGTCAAGTCAATCACATCATTCTCCTAATGATGTGATCCTGTTAATCAAATGACAACTCATGTCTATGGTTAGGAAACTTAACCATCTTTGATCAACGAGCTAGTCAAGTAGAGGCATACTAGTGACACTCTGTTTGTCTATGTATTCACACATGTATTATGTTTCCGGTTAATACAATTCTAGCATGAATAATAAACATTTATCATGAAATAAGGAAATAAATAATAACTTTATTATTGCCTCTAGGGCATATTTCCTTCAATCAGAACATCATCTTCCTCTCGCCATCGAGTACCCGAGCACTGAGCTACTGTTACGATCTTCCACACCCCGGCTTGCAGCGTGCACCATAGGTCGAGACAGTAGGCCTCTGAAACCCCACCTCTTTGAGTCCTGTACGGGAGAAGGCTAATAAGGTTTTTGGGGAGCGCTTTGTGCGACTACTGACCGGTTCATCACGGACGCTCCGGATACCGACAACCACTTCCCCAAAGACGACTTTTTCCCCGATGTCGACAACCTCTTCGACGACATGGCTGGCGAGGACACTGCCCCAAGACTGGTGCTTCTGCCGTTGCTCCATATGTCTTCGTGTTCTCTCTGTTTAAGATCTTGCCTAAGTTTCTTCCTCTAGCCTTTCTTGTTCTAGCCTCTGTTCTACATATGTTCTATTCTAGTTCACATGTGCAGATGCTATTTGCCTTCACTCTGCTAGATTACATGACTAGTTTCATCCCTACTATAATAGTCATGTTTTATCAACCATTTCTGTTAATAAAATCATATGGTAAATTGCTCATATTTCCAACACATCCTTCCGAGACATTGGTTGTTCTTCCTTTTAAGAATTTTATGACCCGCTAAAACGACGCATACATATCGTTGTTTTATTGTGAAATCTACTAGTGTGACCTCAAGGAAGGGATAAAAGAGAGGATCTTCAGAGCCATGAGCACGATATGTTTTACCTTCCTTCTTCATGTTGAGCTTCCCTTTACAATTATCCAGTTCCTCTCCAACTACACCGTCAGTGCCCAGGAGTTTAAAGTTTGAACCAGGAGTTCTAAAATGCCTTAAAGAGCTCCCTGATATCATTCTGAGCTTGAAGGATTTTTTTGCTTTCTTCTTACCTCAGGGATGTTGAATTCGATGATAGCTGAACAAGCTATTCCTTGTAATTCTAATTACCCGTTTGAGGTACTGTTCATGATATGACTCCACTTCTTCATGTATTTTTTAACGCTCTCTAGTGCGTGTGCACCTTTGTATCTCTTAGCGATGCAGTTTGGTGTTTTTTGGCACAAGAAAAATGTTTGTATCACAATTTTAGAATCCACTTGCTAATGTGTTCTTGCATTTGAATGCTCCATATTTTTCAACCATTGCTTGTTTTTATTTGAGTAAGTTGAAATTCTGAACACACATTTTGCTTACCTGTTTGCAGCAACCCGTGTCAAGAAGGGTGGATGGCAATCCAGTCCAATGCCACCTATAATGCTCTATTGCTCTTAGTGTTCACTTGTTGATGAATATGCCAACCTTGGAAACGAACAAGTGGTTAACTTGCATTGCAATGAAAGTAAATCCATGTATGGATGAGTGTGACCTAATATGCATATATTTTTCTATAAGCAGAGCCATGTATGGATGGTGATCATGCACTGTTCCATGTAGACATACTAGCACATACATATAAGGATGAAAGTGGGCATCCCTTGAATCCCGCATACAAGTCATTTTGAAGCCAGTCTTATATGAATGAACAAAAGTGCATTAGGTTGACTTTTTGGTATACTTGTATGCTAACCTTCACGGGCTCGCGCTTGTATATGTAGATTGCAAATCTTGCGGGGGTGTTTTTTTTCTTAATTGCGTGCCTTGGGTAAACTGTAAACGTGTTGAACATAGGGTTATTAAAAAAACCAAGCTAGAGGGACTAGTGCACAAGAAAAAAACATGAAATATTTCTCCCAAGTCCTGACACAAAATCACCTTATAGTCCAACTCTAACCGGCAAGGTTTATTTGGAAACCAAAAGATCCATACTCCCTCCGGTCCTTTTTACTCTGCATATTAGAATTCTCTAAAGTCAAACTTCACAAAGTTTGACCGTATTATATGAAAAAATATCAACATCTGCCATGCTAAAGTTATACAATATGAAACTTTAAGTCATGACACATCTATTGATATTGATTTCAGATTGTGAATGTTGGTACTTTTTTCTATAAAGTTGGTCAAACTTTACGAGGCTTGACTTCAGTTAAATCTTATATGCGAACTAAAAAGGACCGGAGGGAGTACATTCTAACCCAACTCAACCAACAATGTTATTTGAAAACTAAAAAATCAATAAGAAATGAAGATGTTTGTGCGACATCTTTGTAAGGGATTTACCTTGAAGGATAACCTGACTAAGCATAATTAGACACAAAGCAATAAATGTTGCTTGTGTGATTAGGGTGAGTCAGTTCAACATTTGTGTATTCATTGCCCCTTCACTCGTTTTATATGGCGGTGATGCTGTAGTGATTACATGTTGTTGATGAGGGGAAGGGGAAAGCCTCACTAATACTCGCTCTAATGTAATTCGCGCCATCCTATGGTGGGTAATTTTGGTGGCCAGGCTTTTACCGTCTACTAGCATTTCAAATGGCGAGACTTCTTTGGTGACTTTTTTTTCGAGGATATGCCAAGAGCGTACCTATGTTTTATAGAAGGAGGAATTAGTTACAAGAAAAGTTTTTAGGCTCTCACCACACGCCGGCGGAATCAGAAAACACTCCTACTCCAAGGTGCTCGTAAACGATAGGATGTGATGTACATGCGTGTGCTTGTAGAAATGAGTGTATTGTGAGCGTCTTCATCTACATTGTGTTTGTAAAAAAAGGTTTTAGAACTGCCTTGTAAGTTTAGTGTATAAATCAAACCGCCGTGCCAATCTCCTTTCAAAAGAAAAAAGAATCTCCTTCTCGAGAAAGGAGGAATGAAGTGAACCCTACAAAGTTGTTGAGGGGAGGGCTATTTGGAGAACCAGACAACCTCCAGTGGCCGACGTGGAAGAAGAGCACACCGCAGATATTTCTCCTAACTAATCCATTCGACCATTCCCCTTCACCAAGGGTTTAAGGAAAAACGGCGGCCCACTCGTCGGTAAGGGTTTTGGGCGTCGCTCCCCTCTCCCTCCCGCCGCCTCCATTCCCCGCGCCCCCACCCCGGAGCCGGATCACCGCCGCTGAACCCCACCCCCATCCCCGCGCCCACCTCCCACCCCCCCAGCAGCACACCTCGCCGCCTCCTCATCCATGGCCGCCGCCTAGAACCCCGCGCCCGCCGGCCACCCAGCAGGACACCGCCTCCCCTCGCCGCCCGTGGCGCACGCCCGCCGCCGTGCCGTCGCCCGCCCCCCGCCTCTCATGCGCGTCGCCTCCATCGCCGTCCCCGTGCCTCCTCGTCGGGACTTCGCTGCCTCCGCCCCGTCCGCGGGCTCTGGCAATTGGGGTTTGAGGTATGAGCTCGTTTCCATCCACTGATTGAGTTAAACCCAACTCACCGGCCTCCGCAATTTCTGGCTCTAAATCCGCCCCCCCCCCCTCCTAGCAAGGAAATCCCCCTAGCAACTAGAACCTGGGCTCGAATTTCTCTTGTCAGGAGTAGGCGGCATTAACTCGATGGATAATTAAGCTAGGAGGGCCTCCTGACCAGGCCTGCGATACTGGCCGATTCAGTCGTTGCTTGTAGAAATTTGCCGCTTGAGTCCTAATTTTGTAGCAAGCGTCTGCTCTAGCTGCACCAGGTCCAGTATGTAATTTTGTGCTTACTTGCTCCCCAGTTGTGTTGTGACTGTTCTCAGCATTTAAGCTCTTGAACACAAATTGAGATTCGTGAAGCTACCATTTCCCTGGCCTTTTAGTGTTTTGTAACAGGGTGTTTACTGTCACTCGTCTGCTTTGTGAGCTGAGACCTGATTATGGTTTTCTCCAGATGATGGCCAAAGGATTTCTAGCCAAGAGTGATAATGCAGGGACAAAGAAATCTCCCCTGCAAATCCAGATGCTGGAGAGCTTTTATTCTGGTAGGCATGTGCTAGTGTTTCAAGCTCCTTTCCTGCTGTCATGTCTTATTTTTTGTTGTTCAACTTTTTGTTCTGTGGCTAAAAATTTCTCGATCCAGAGGTACAATATCCGAAGCCGGAGGATCTGACAGAGTATGCGGCATCTGTTGGTTTGACTTACAACCAGGTCAGAATATGGTTCAAAGAGCGGAGGCGGAAAGAGAGGAGACACATGGAAGCTGCAGAGGTTCATGTGGAAACACAAGCTAGTGCAAGATCAAATTGGCCTAGATGTAGCAGCAGCAGGTCTTCCAATTCAAGCCAATCTCCAATGCAAGGTATTGCGGGTTTGCAGCCCGAGGATGACATTACTCTTGGTAGGAGTATGAGCCTTGTAGGAGAGAAACACACACTTCGATCACAAGTCCTGTTTCCGAAGGATTATATTCTGAGGAAAGTCTTCCGCAAGGATGGTCCATCTCTTGGGGGTGATTTCGATCCCCTTCCTGAAAGGGCACATGTCCATGTCAGGGGTCTGTCTCTAGTAGCACTAAAGTTTACTGAGAAAGTCATTTATCATCATAGACATATCTTTCTATCTATGTGTCCCAATAGGTTAAACCATGCAAAAGACCTAATTAAGCTTAATCAACCACACAGTTCTATTAACAACTCTGGTAATTGTCTCATTTTTTGTTTGGTAGGTGTAACACTTCTTATGTTCCATCTCAAAACACTGCCATTTACTGTAATTGTTTATTTACCATGCCATGTAAGTTTCATCCTTCTCTTTCGGCCATGCATTCCCTCATTCTTGTGTCCATCTCAAAACAATACTAATTGTGTTAACGAGTTAGCATGCTATGGAAGTCCCAACCTTTTCGTTGGGCTTCACTCATTTGTAATACGGAGATTGTATCGAGCATCTTGTGCTTGATTGTGTTCGTCCTATTCATTTGTGCTTCAAGTTGTGGTTGCTTTGTAATGGCACTAAACTAGACTTCTGGGTAAACAAGGAAAGTAGAATTAGCAGGATCTGAAAGCACCTTCAATCCCCATTTGATCCTTTCCAACACTAATGCTGCTAACATATTTTGCATACTTCATGTTCGAATTGCATTCTGTAGATGTGGTTAATACCCTCACAATATCATGTTGAATTGATTGATGCTGTTTTTAATAGTTGCAGATACCACAGGACATCATTCCTACCAGGATCAAAGCGTTTTGAAGAAGAGAAAGGTATTGCTTAGGCTGCTCAAGTGTTTTCATTTTCATTTCTAGCACAGCTTTTGTTTCCTGTTGGTGCCGTGCCTCGTCTCACTGTATGTGGCTAATGACGACTGGTGCTGATAGTCAGTATGGTCAAGCATAATTTTTGGTTTTCTGTACCAGAGCCTTTTAGGAAAGCATAGTCACTAACTCACTATTCAGGCTAAGTACACATTTTTATTGTCGTTTCTAGCACATACTTTTTTTTCCGTGTTAATTATTGTTTACTGGTTGTTGCCATACCATTTGGTGCCATCATGTGTGTACAATCTAAAAAGCACGGACACGGGGACGGAAAGACGGGGATACGCATACATAGACACGGGATACGGCATTTTTCAAAAAACAACCATTCGGGGATACGGCAGGGTATATAAATATACAGAAAAAATAGCATGTAATAAAAATTTAATGATAATTTTTAGATCAGAGATTTTGTACTGGATATATGTTTTTTGTCAAGGAATTACTGGATATATGTTGCCTCATTTCTATTGATAAAAGACTTTGGGGCAGCCCATAGTCCATACGAACCCTCCACTCAGGCCCATGTAGCTCTCCACTCAGAGCCCATATATGGTCCAGTTCCTGAAACCCTAGACTAGTCAGCTCCTCTAGCCGTTCTCTTCTTGTTTCCTCCAGCCGCCTGAGAGCTGCAGAGAGCAGAAGAAAAGACTGAGCCGCCGCTTATATCTTCTTCCTCGCTGCTGGTTGTAGTCCCCATCTTTCTCCCCGCCCGGTCCTTCTTCCTTGTCGTCGAACGCCTTGCTATCTTCCTCTCTGCTGGATGGATGTTCTTCGTCTGGGGAAGAGCTGGGCTTGGGGGAAACAGCGGCGTCGAGCCGGCGACCAAGAGAGGCGAGTCCAGGCAGCAGCAGCCTCCAGCCTAGGCTGCGGTTGCGAGCTGGATCACGAGTCCCCATCGTGTCCACACCGTATCTGATGTATCCGATTTCTTTCCCCCTTTTTAATTTGGAAAAGATGGGATACTGCAGGATACGTGTATCCCGGTGTATCTGCGCGGGTCCCCGTATCCCCCTGTACTAGGACGGCATTTTGGCAGTTTCTGCCGTATCCATACTTTGTAGTGTACAATCATGAGCTACTGTCATCTTCTGTGCTGAACTGCTGGTAGTCAGTCTGATCCAGCATTATCTTTATTTTATTATCAGGCCTCTTTTTTTGTAATTAGAACAATGGATTCTGGAAACTTTTGGGCCAGGATATACAACACTAAATCCCATGTATTTTGTGGGCGATGCCCCCCACATTTGAATTGGTATAAAAGATTTACAGTCCCTGCCTTAGTATCACTTTTATTCAGCTATTTGCCGTAACAATCTTTCTGAAGGCACTCTAATGTTCATTTTTATTCGGTTAGATGTAAGATTAGAGATCCACCGTATTTGTTTCTTAAAATTCTTGTGTTATTTTGTCAGTTGCTGATTGACAAATTATTTTAGTGCCTGAGATGAAGATGCTGTTAGCTAAACTGACCTTTTGTGCTTATTGTGCCTTTTTGTAATTGTAATCCATGTTAATTTGTTTCCATTTGTTATATTGAGACCTGTAACGTCAGGTGCCCACCTTTCTAAAAAAATGTTCATCTGCAGATCATGTCGCCTACTGCTCAGAGATCCACTTTGCCATTTGAGAACAATGATCCTGTGAGGAAGCATGGAAAGGGCAAAGGTTTAATGACAGTGTGGCATGCAATGTATTCCCAAACTGCAGAAATTCAAGATTGCTCCAGTTTCATTGATGAAAGTGGTTGCTTGAGGTCATTGAGACCATTCGAAGATTTTGGTGGAAAGCTTGCCCAAGTAAAGTTGCTTATTTAATTTGGTCCGATACAGCCTATGTTATTTGAAACTTTATTAGTTGTATATTCTGAATTAGCAACTCAGAATTTCCTCCTTTTAACCTTATGTGCAGAAACAAACTTTGCCACGGAAGAAAGTAAACAAAAAGAGTAGACCTGCACCGAGTAAAAGAAAGGTAAGCTTTATTACTTGGAGAAATCCACATATGGAGATAATGAGCTAAGTTTTAGTCCTCTAGAATGCAAATCTAGACCTGTAAAGTTATTAACTGGCGGTCATTTGGAAGGAAAGCATTTTTTGCTGTTGCAATTTGACCTTTTTAATCTGGTTAAATGAAACTTAATCTGCCTTTTGTGTAGTACACTAATGGTGATTTCTCGCTATTTTAGGTGACATGTGGCAGAGTTACTGATTTGAAGGAGCATCCTCTAGTGGAGTGCCATCTTTCAGTTGATGAATCAGAATCCTCAGAACTACGAACTGAACATGCTACTTTAGTTGATGATGAGGAGCTTGAGCTCAGTGAGCTACAAGCAGGTCCTAATCCGTTAAGATGTTCAGCTCATATTTCTTCAACTGGGAGACATGGCTGCCCCCTTTGTAAAGGTTTGCAATATCATCTTCTACCTCTTTGTTCTCATTTTTTTCCAATATAAGCCAATTTACTTAAGCATTAGTGCTTCTCTTGCAGATTTACTTGCCAGGTTTCCTCCAACAAGTGTCAGGATGAAACAGCCATTTCCCACAAAACCTTGGGAGTCATCACCTGAAATGGTGAAAAAGCTCTTCCAGGTTAAATGCAACACATTACTTTGAGAATACATGAGTAGTATTATCATCATTAATGGAATTTACCTTAGATGAAATGAAAAAAAGCTCATGATCAGTCTGTCCAACTTCTATATTCTATTAACTTATGGAATTTACTGTATAGTGAATGATCATACATGTCTTGTGCTGGTAGTGGAACAAGACTGGCTTCAATAATCTTTTCATACTGGTACCAATTTTGTTCATGAATCCAACCAGTAGTTTACCGGATTTAGTTGCATCTGGGCAGCAGGAATATTAGACATGTCTCCTATAATATATTTGGTTATTTTGTTTGGAACATTAATGGCCTAAGCATGTTGTTAAAAATCTCAATAGCCCATATGTACATGGTTAACTGAAAAATTCTTTCTTCCTTCACTTATTGTTTGTGCTATCCATGTGCCAGAGCCATGAGTTGGTTGCGAGATCTTATGGGTTTCACCTCTAGCCTACCCCAACTTGTTTGGGACTAAAGGCTTTGTTGTTGTTGTTGTTGTTGTCTTCACTTATTGTTTGTGTTACTGCCGTGCTCGTAGATTTTAGTGCGCCCACCTTTCCTCAACAAGTTTTCATGTTGAAACTGTGGCCAGCATCTGTTAATTCGAAAATATTCTTGGCAGGTTGTCCGGTTTGTCTACACACATTTTGGTAGTATGGATGTTCATCCCTTTACGTTTGATGAGTTTGCACAAGCATTCCATGACAAGGTGAAATTTTTGTTAAATCTCCCTGAAATTGGTATAATTTTCTATATTATTTTCTTACTGTGCAAATGTGACCTCCAGGACTCCTTGTTGTTGGGGAAAGTACATGTCAGTCTTCTCAAGCTACTTATGTTAAACACAGAAAGGGGCAGCGGCAGTGTGTTTGTACCAAGATCGTCTAAAGATAGCAGATTCTCAAGCTTTCTGAACTTTGTGAGTTTTGAAATGTGCTGTACACTTTAGTTCATTTCAAAGATAGAATTACATTGTGCTTATTCTAGAGCTATTGTGCTATGGCGTCAATTTCAGCATTGTCAGACAGTTCACAGCTGAATTTTGAATGAGTGGAGAACCTAGTAGTAGGTTCATTTTATTAGTTTTTGTCAGTCTGATTGTACCTTGTTGGGTATATTTATTTATGTTAGCAGAAGTATTGGCGAGTTTGTTGCACATTGTGTTAAGTTTATAGTTCGAATATAATGCTCCATTCAGAAGTCAAAGTATATGGTCTTAGACTAGTGCTGGAGTTGAGCAATTTGTCGAGCGGTTTCATTACCATGCACTTTTTTTTTGTTATGCTCCTGTTCCAGTCTACTCTGGATATCAAGTTAATGATTTCCTTGAAGAACAATATGGGCCTACAGGGTCTAATGAATGACAGCGTAGGATGGATCGGCTTTGTTTTCTAGTAGCACGTGGCTACTGACTTGTGTTCATCGTAATTCATTACATTGAGTAACAGTGATCGTGCAATAGCCAATAAGTGTGACATCAACATGATCCTTATCTTTCTATATGGTCTGATAAATCATACTACTTTCTGTGAAGAAACTGACTATGCTATTCTTCTCATATTTACATTTATTTAGTTCCATGACTTTGTCAATTGCAGCACCAAACTTCTGTTTCAGTTGAGGTGTTCGTCTTGTCATACTCCGTTTTTACTTAGTCCATGTATTAGCTTTGGTCAAAGTCAAGCTTTGTAAACTTTGACAAAGTTTATAAACAAAAGTATTAACATATACAATGACAAATCAATACCATTAGATTCATTATTGAATGTACTTTCACATCATCTAGATTTGTTATGGTAAATGTTTATATTGTTTTCTGTAAACTTGGTCAAACTTTATGAAGTTTGACTTCAGTCAAATCTAATATGCAGAGTAAATAAAAACGGAGGGAGTACTACCCATAGAATGCGGACCAGAGTCCGAGTTTCACTGAGCAAGTAATTGTCTTGCTTTCTTTTCTTATAGATTCGACGGGAGGTAACTAGATAGAGTTCAGACTACTTGATGCTGCTTCATTAGGGTGAATGTCTTGAATGGATGGATAAGAGAACTGTCATCCTGCATACCTGCTTCCTGTTTGAAGAACTTATCTGAAAAATGAAATAGCTAAATGGTTTGCCTCTATGTTTCTCTTTCAGGTTAGAGAACAAGAATTCGATGTGAATTTTTGGATCAAATCCCTGAATTCTCTTACTTGGGTTGAAATACTACGCCAGGTTCTGGTTGCTTCAGGTTTTGGTTCAGATCATCATATGCTGAATCGGAATTTCTTTAACAAGGTACTTAATGAGACACCTCACTATTCTAGATCTAACACTTGTATGTGGGTGTGCATGCCTTTCTGGTTACAGCTACCAATATTTGTATATATGCTGTAGCAATAGATTCCCCCTACAAGTACTTATATTATGTTTCAAAGTAACGTATATCCTTTTATTCAATTATAGGAGAAAAATCAAATGGTTAAGTATGGGTTACGTCCTCGTACACTGAAAGGTGAATTGTTTGCACTATTGTCTAAGAAAGGAAGCGGTGGGTTAAAGGTTGCTGAACTTGCCAAATCACCACAGGTAGTATCAGAAATAAACTGTTCATATTGATGATAGCTGGCCTTCTGTATATACTTTTGGTTAAGTATCTCCGTGGCATTTACTTGATTGTTCTCTTCAGATTATTGGTCTTAATCTCTCTGGCGCATCAGAAGTAGAGCAGCTTATTTTCTCCACTCTCTCTAGTGACATCACATTGTTTGAGAAGATTGCGCCTTCTGCATATCGTCTCCGTGTTGATCCTCGGATTAAAGGAAAAGAAGATTCTAGATCAGATACTGAGGATTCTGGAACTGTTGATGATGATGGGGATGCTAGCAGCAGTGGTGATGAATCTGATGGTCCACAAGAGAGTTATCCTGAGCATGAAAGTAGAATTATCAGGTGGAGACAGAAAAACGTACATAAAAATATGAATAAATGCAGTGAAATTGATGAAAGTTATTCCGGAGAACGATGGCTACTGGGGTTGATGGAAGGCGAGTACTCAGACCTAAGCATCGATGAGAAGCTGGATTGCTTGGTTGCTTTGATAGATGTTGTTTCTGGTGCTGGTTCTGTTCCAAGGCTTGAGGTAACCTTCACTCTTTTCTGGTATATTTCAATTGCAACATCTCATCTTTGTTCAAGGCATCATTGCTTAAACCTTACTCCCTCCGACCCAAAATAAGTGTAGCAGTTTTGAGCTAAGGTTAGTTCAACCTTAGTTCAAAACTGCGACGCTTATTATGTGGATCGGAGGGAGTACTGAACTTGCAAAACGACCATCCAGGACTTAAAAGGATCATTATTCTTTTTTCATTATTGTTAATGTTGCCCTGTATGACGTTTTCTGGCTGACTATAGTGCTCTGTCTTGGTAATGTAACTACATAAATAGTTTGGATGTTCTTAGAAGTGATCAGATGAGATAAGAGAGCAAGGTCTCATTCTTTAGAAGATTATGGCATTATTTCAGTTTTTTCTTTTAAATCATCCACCCATGAACCATTTATGCAAATTTACCTCCACTGAATTTTCTTCTTTTGTTGATGTGCTTTATTCAGTTCTCCACAACTAACATAAATGATCGCACTTATAATTGATTATCCTAAGTTCCTAACTACACTATGATTGTGTCTCCTTACGGCTTAGGCAGAATTAGGAGAAATGGACATTTTAAGTAGATACTACTTTCATTAGGATATGTTAAGTGGATAGTGCCTGCCTTAGGTTACCGTATAACTCATTTGAAGTATTCGAAGTGAAAATACATACAATAGCCAGTGCCATTCTCAGTTGTTGGGAAACTTAATCTTGGATAATTTTGTTGTGTTCATGTTCCAAATTAAAGCTCAGCCTTCATACAAATGTTCTATTCTCTATTTGTATGCCCTGTTGGAAAGCTGCAGAATCTTATATTATTGTTTTCTACCTTTCATAGGAACCACAAAGTGTCCTGTCTAACATACAGAGAGCACAGTCGCATGCCTCAGGTGGGAAGATAAAGAAGTGTACAAGAACCATTTATCAATCTAGTGACGAGTACTTAAATAGACCAGGAAGCTCGCACAGTTTTGATTCTTCCATGCAAGGACAGTCAGGAAGCCTGAGGAGTCAGGATTACATTGCTGACTCTGGAGCTAACGAATCACCCACAGGATTTGCACATCAGCCACAAATTGTTCTCTTAGGATCAGATCGCAGATATAACAATTACTGGCTCTTCCTTGGCCCTTGTAGAGCAGATGATCCAGGGCACCGTAGGGTTTACTTTGAGTCCTCAGAAGATGGTCACTGGGAAGTGATAGATTCACCACAGGTTGCCCACCTGCTTAATTTGCGTAGCATCTAAATTTGCCTCTTATTTAATCACTTGAGGTTAAACTTCCACAAATAAAGTTACCGGCTCTTTTTTTGTTTGCATTGCAGGATTTACTCTCGCTGTTGTCTGTCCTAGACATCAGAGGCACCAGGGAAGCTCATCTTCTTGCCTCAATGAAAAAGAGGCAATCATGTCTTTTTGAAGGCATGAAAAAACACTTGGAAGATGGGTGTGTAGTTGCGCTCACAGCATCATCTGATTCTTCTCGTTCCGGGACAAGCAGTGGAAACAGATATTCACCCAAGCCAAGTAGTGGAGATGGAGCTTCACCCCTATCAGACATTGACAGTGCTTCTGTTCCAACATATCTAGCTGGTAATCTTCAAAATGCATCATCTGCAATAGGAATTGGAGTTGGGAGGAGAAGTGATGAGAAGATGTTGAAGTGGGAAAGGTTGCAAGCGTTAGATAAATGGATCTGGACTTCTTTCTATTCTTCCCTTACTGCTGTTAAGTGTGGCAAGAGATCATTTAAAGAATCACTCGTTCATTGTGAAAGTTGTCATGATCTGTATTGGAGAGATGAAAAACATTGCAGAATATGCCACTCTACTTTTGAGGTTGGTTTTGATCTTGAAGAAAGATATGCTATACATGTGGCAACATGCAGGGAGCCTGAGGATTTGTACGATGTGCCAAATCATAAAGTTCTTCCTTCGCAGCTACAGGCACTTAAAGCAGCCATTCATGCTATTGAGGTGAGTACTAGAAAATGGTTGTTCTACGCAGAGTTTAGTGTCTGGGATCTACTTCGTTAAGAAACTATGATACATGGTGACTCAAAGTTGAGTTATGTTGCTGTATTGGATCGCCATTCACTTGTTTGATCACAAATAGCATATGTATTTCATAGCAGCTTCTTAATCATATTTTGTCCTCATTTTGTGTGTGCTGATGTAGGCACGCATGCCTACGGCAGCTTTCACTGGTTTGTGGATGAAGTCTTCACACAACCTGTGGGTTAAGCGGCTGCGACGGACATCATCATTACCAGAGCTTTTGCAGGTCAGTATCTTTTTCCTGTTTACATTGTAATATCAGAACATTCATTCAGTTTCAGGTAATTTATACAGTATGCACTGTCTTTTGTTTTGCCATGTTTCTTCCCTGCAGGTTCTTGTTGATTTTGTTGGGGCAATTGATGAGGATTGGTTGTACCAACGCTCATCAGCAGTAAGCTTTAGTTCATATGTGGATGACATTACTGTATACTTTCAAACGATGCCACAAACGACGTCTGCAGTTGCACTCTGGGTTGTCAAATTGGATGCCCTCATTGCACCTCATTTGGCACAAGCTGATTCTGGCAGAGGATTAGGCAAAGGGTCCATACAGACAAGTATGTATTTGGCTGATTCTCAATATTATCTACTCCCTCCGTTCTGATGAATAAGGCATATTTCGTTTTGTTAAGACAAGACTTTGACCAACAATTACTCTTTTAATATTTGATTTATGTGATACAAAATCACTATCATAACAAAGTACTTCCAAATACGAATCAAGTGACACAAATTTCATGTTATATAACGTTGTAACGAAGCAACATACGCCTTACTTTTGGGAATGGAGGGAGTAATGTTTAATATGCTTCTTATATTTGCGATTTGTCTTAATTTACTGCTCCCCCGTCCCATAATATAATATCGTTTCGCAAGATAAGCTTGCAAAACGATCTTATATTATGGGACGGAGGGAGTACAATCAATGCCTTTGTTCCTATGAAGCACTTGCCTTTGAAATTATTATCAGAACAGCAGCCTGGAACATAAATGATCACATGAGCCCAGCAATTATTCAACAGTACCAGTACTAGAAACAGTATTAGGGAAACCTTTATCTGATATATATGCCATTTGTGACTGTATGCCATCCTCGTGTGTGGCTATACTATTCATTCTAGCTACTCCTTCAGAATTTTGATGCTAACATTTTTTTCAGTGTTGGGTCATTCCTCCAATAATATTTTGTGTATTATACAATGCAGGAGCGTAGGCATGCTTGAGATAGCTAGGAAGGTACTAGATGGATTATTTTGTGTGGTGCCCCAGCTGCCACCACTCTTTTTTTTGCATCAGTTTCAATCTTTCGATTGATGCCCGCGCTTTTTCTCGAGGCGAGACGAGCATGATGCCCTTTTTTTTTGCCTTCATCTTGATGCCTTCAGCTTTGAGGTTACGATCTTGAACTGTGCAGAAGCCACGGCATCTCCGTAGGATGGTGTGTGTACAATAATGTAAACACTAAGAAATTCTTTGTTAATAATCATTGCTCCGGCTTTGTAATTTCCTTTTTGTACTCGAAGTGGTCAGCGAGGCACCTGACTGGATAAAACAATACCTAGTTTCATGAAATAGAAGGGTTATATAGATCTTTTTGCCAGTTTGCTAGGTTGGGTAGGTTGGTAGGTCTTCTGGTTGCAGGAGAACATGGCGCCCCGCTGTGCTACTTTGTGCATTCCCGTTGTGCTTCAGGACATTGTGGAGCTTGTCTGCTATTGGTATTTTTTGCGTTGCATAGTTTTGATATTTATATCCGTGGGTTTGCCGCCAGGGCACTTCATATTTTTTATTCCTAATCATTAAAGGACTCGAAGGAAATTAATTAGAGAAAGGATGAAGCCTGAAATGAGCATCAATTTTGCTGAACGCAGCCAGTTCAAAAATAATGCTACAAAGACCGTACGCATTTTTTGGTGAACTTTGACCATCAATTTGACTAAATAAAGTCAGTTTGACTAAACTTCTATGCCGCCCAGCTTATATATTGGTACAATTGTAAGTCCAAATATATCTCAAAATGTGTACGAACCTTGTGAACAGAAAATGCAGCTGAAAGGATTTTTCACTAGGTTTCTTATTATAAGAGAATTAAAATGCAGTAGTTCATGTATGATCTTCTTTCCGAACCCTGCTTGACTCAATAAGCGAGCCTACGTTGGGTCTTATGTTCCAGATAATCAAGTTAAACTAGATCATTGATGGCGCGCGTTGCTGTGACCATCTATTTATACAATGAAATGGTAGAAATTTTGATAAATATATGGCCATATGAAATAATTGAACTTGCTTAGATGTAACCATACATTAGTTTTTTTAGTACCATAACCATACATTAGTTGGTAGTCCAAGAAAATCTTTTATATATATACATACACTCGGTAAAAGCAAGGTCACATATAAATTGACTTGGTATAATAGTATAGACAACAATTTATATAGTAAATACAACTAATCGGTACAAATAATGAGATAATAGGCAATAAGAAATAGATTGCTTTCATGGTGCATAAATGAAATCTTCAAATGCCTCTACCGAAGAGCCACCATGTTTGGAAACAAAGAAGAATTATGTCAGCCTAATGCACCTGGCTATTTCTTGTGGAGGGCACACATTCGTAGGACAACACCTAACAAGGATTAAATTAGTTGCAATACCAAATAATGATATACTAAATACTACCATACAAGCAGCAGCGGGGATATGTTGTAATCATGTTGTTCATTTTTGTTTGCTTGTTTTGTTAAAGAGCAACCAGGCTGAAAGATATATGTAAGGAAGTGGCAGACCAACAATTCCATTTATATACATTAAAAAGGCTTACCAAAACAAACCAGCATGGAAAATGGTGTCGCTACACTTGCACGAATTAAATAACGTCCAAACTTACCAATAGCCCAAGTAACCCAAAAACACATGCACAGATATGCAAGAGTATCACTATTACCTGGGAGAACTCTTACAACTGCGATGCACCATCATTTTTTTTCTTTTTTGGAAACTGCCCTCTTCATTTTATTCATCTTGACGGATCACATCTGATTGCAGAATGTCAATCAGAAATTCAGGGATTACAAAGGGAGAAACAAAGTCTGACTGTAAACCTAGAGCTCTTTAGCACATGTATGAGCAGCAAAATTTGCTTCTTGTCACGTCTAACTCAGATCAAAACCCTGAAAATGTTGGAGATATGTACGCATCTCCGAGATAATGTGATGCACCATCAGCTGATTCAGGAGGCCCGTCCTCCTGCTATCAGCAGCTTTAGAGGTCCCTTCTGTTAAAGAAAAATGATATCATCGGCCAGTTTTGATTGCTTCTGTATCCGGCTTTGGTTTAAAGGTTCATTGTAAAAGGTGCAGCCATTAAAGAAGAAATGTAGAATATAATATGTCTAGCAGGTCAACTGTTCAATTTACTTATGGTCTTAAGAAAAAAAATTCAACTACCCTGGCAACATATTGGCTTTGCAGTAGTATCAGGAATTCAAGATACATGAAGACACAACAGGAAAAAAGGTACACCGAGAAGATAGTCACATTTATGAAACATCTTTCATCGTGTTTCTACGGAGGGATCAGTGTCAGAACTTGCCTGAGATCTCATCGCTGCGGCGCTCGGCACATGGCTTCCAAGATGTGGATTCTCCATAGAGAGTTGCTTACCTGAACGGTGACAACACCAAGCCAAGCCAATCAAACGAACGTTAAAACTGATTTCCGCACAAAGATTCCCCTATATGCACGCTGAGCTCAACATCACATTACCCCGGGGCACTGGAGCCGAATCCCATCTTTGCCGCACAGGTAAGGCTCGTTTTATGGTCCAATAAAACCACGAATTTCAGTAAGCATGACGGATCCCGACGAGATGCAACGTAGATCGATGGGACAAGGACTCGCGAGGTGCGACCAGGCGGAAGGGGCGGACACGAGCGTGCCGAGGAGGAGGCAGGTGAGGACGGCGAGCGGGATCCGGTAGGAGGCCAGGGCCGATGGCGACCGAGGGTCCTCGAGCGCGATGGGGGCGCGGACGGGGACAGGTCGTGGGTACCTCTGGTGGAGCGGAGGGGACGAGCGCAGCACGCCGTCCTTGCCGCCGTCGCCGCCGCCCCGTGGGGAGGCGAGGAAGGGAGAGGAGGCGGAGGAGGCCTTCGTGTCACGCTTCGTGGGCGAGCCTGAGGCGCGGGCCGCCACCGCCATCCTGGCGTGCCGCAGCTCGAATGTAGATGCTGGAGTAGGGTGCACAGCCAGGGAGGGAAACATTATATAGTACCACCGGGCATAAGAAAGGTTTGTGACTTTACTAGCCATGAATGAATAATACCCCATGATTGTGAGCTTCAAGGAGGGCAGAGCAGTTTCCAGTAGAGGAGGGCCATGATTGCTAGCTTGAAGGAGAGAAGAGCGGTTTCAAACAGGCGATGCATCCTGAATCTGGCACGCGCTGGATTGGATTGCCCCAACCCAGATTCCGCTCCTCTGTTGCTGGGATCGACCGGATAGACTCGATTCCATCCGAGTAAAATGCATCATAAGTCCTAAAACTATCAGAGGTGTATCAGTTTAGTCCTATAACTTTGAAACTGCATTTTTGGGTCCTACAACTATCAGAGGTGTGTCAGTTTAGTCCTATAACTTCGAAACTGCACTTTTGGGCCCTAAACTATCGAAGATGTGTCAGTTTAGTCCTATAACTTTGAAACGGCAGTTGTGGGTCCCAAAACTATGTAAGTTTGTTTCTCTTACGTCCTAAGCTTGCATGGTTAGCATTGACCCACCAACGAGTCACTTGGAAATGCTTGGATTGTAGCCACGTTGACCCGACCCAATGGGCCCACCAGGTTAAGTTATGAAAGGTAAATATGCAACAAAAAAACTAGACCATTGTCTCGCCTCATTCTCACGCGCTCTTCTTCTCCCACGCACAGAATGCTCAGAGGCGACGGTACAGAGGCCATCAGTGGAATGATGGTTTGAGCTCCAGCGAGGAGAGTAGACCGGTCATATCAGCCCCCCCAACAGTAGCAGAACGACACGTTGCACAACGTCCAATTGGTACCCACCTATGGCTACTACTAGGGTTGTGTCACTCTCGACGACCTCTACGCCAGCTTTGCAGTTTCTACGCACTCCTCCGCGTCGCCCGACAGCTCACCACCTATGTCCATGCTCGTGCCCAAACAACAACCTGCACGGCCAACTCTACGGCATGGGTGTTGGGGCAACGATGATATCATCAAACAGAGAGAGAGAGAGAGAGAGAGAGAGAGGTGGGATGGCGTACTCCATCCCAATTGGCTCGGGATCTCCCCGGCGGCCTCGCCGAGGGAGAGGGATGTCGTCCTTCATGCCGACTAGCTCGGGGTCTCCACGACGGTCACGCCAAACCTCCCAGGGAGGCTACCGTGCAGCTCATGGCCATGTAGGTGGTGGGCATGCGGGTTGCAGGACACACTGCAACGTGGAAGCGTATGTACCACTTTTGGGGACATAAACACATACAAAGGGCTCATTTGAAAAAATGCACCATGGATGGTGGCCATGCAAGATTAGGACCTCAGATGAACAAACATACATAGTTTTGAGACCCAAAACTGCAATTTTGAAGTTATGGGACTAAAATGACACACCTCTAATAGTTTTAGGACCCAAAAGTGCACTTTCAAAGTTATAGGACTAAACTGACACACTTCCGATAGTTTTAGGACCCAAAAGTGCAGTTTGAAAGTTATAGGACTAAACTGACACACCTATGATAGTTTTAGGACTTGTGATGCATTTTACTCATTCCATCCCTCACCCCGTCTTCAATGGGTGGAACCGGCTGCTCCTCTCCGATCGCTGGGAAGGCTCGATCGGGATTGGGCGAGTGTATAAATCGGACTAGAATTGATGCGGTCTCGATCCCATCCCTCGCCCTGTCTTCAATGGATGGAATCGGCCGCATCGACTGCTCCTCTCCTCCGATTGCCGGGGTCGACCGGCGGTCTCGTTCCCTCAGGCTCGATCGGATCGGGATTGGGCAAGTGGATAAACAGGACTGGATTCGGGAGTGGATGGACCGGTCGCTCGTAGGCCTACCTCCTTCAAACGGGCTGCCGGCTGGCCGAAGGCCTAATGCACCAGAAGCGTTCGTTTCGGCCTGTGGAGCAGCACCCCACAGGACAGCTGGGCCAGATTAGCCACACTACGAAACAGATTGCTTTTCACATTAAATCTAACGGCTAGGAACTCTCAAATCAATAAAATGGACGGCCGAAAACCCAAATCGCTGGGAGGGCAGGGATTAGGTGTAGTTATACTGTCCTTAATGGCCCCGTCCAGGGTCCAGGAGCTAACACAAAAGACGTGTTACGTCATATCTCTCTCAAGGTAGTTTTGGTGATTGATGACAACATATTTGCGGACTAATCTTGTGCTTTGAATAATTCACAGATTCTCCCCTGGCACGAGACGCCTTCTTCCCCTCGGAGTGTATTTCAAGACGGTGTAGCTCTTTCGTTTCTTTCTCGGTGTACTAGTTGCGTAGAGGGCACCGTACTATCAAGAGGGGGTCCGCTGGGGTTTTGCATGGGTGGAATCATCACGTACACATCAGCTTCTCACCCTCCGAGCATTTCCTTTCCATTGAAGAGATCTCTCCTCTCTCTTCCTTGTCCTGTTTGGGTCAAAGCGGTACTACCGCGCACCCAGCGGTAGTACCGTTGAGGAGCCACAAGCGGCAGTACCGCTCCGCAGCGGTAGTACCGCCCGTGGCTCCACAGCAGTAGTACCGCTGGGGGCCTGGCACCTCCGCCTTGTCCTCAGCATCTTTGAGAGATTTCTTCTCTCTCTCTCTCTCTCTCTCTCCCGCCCCAACGGTAGTACCGCACTGCCTGCGGTACTACGGCTGAAGGGTCACAAGCGGTAGTACCGCTCCACAGCGGTACTACCGCCCTTGACCCCACTGCCGTAGTACCGCTGGACAGTCTGGCTCCTACCGCCTCGATTTGAGAGGTCTTTTTCTCGTGTCGGGTTTTGCGGCACTAGTCACGGTTGTAGTGGCGGTAGTACCGTTCCAGGAGCGGTAGTACCGCCCTACCACCGCGGTAGTACCGCATTTGGGTCCGTTCCCTACTGGTCTCCTCAGCGCGGCAGTACCGCTGGCTGGCGCGGCAGTACCGTTGTCCTGGTGGTAGTACCGCCCCCTCTCAGCGGTAGTACCGCCCTGTGCGGGGCTGGTTGGTGGGGGGCAACGGGATTGTTGCCCCCACTATAAAAGGGAGTCCCCTTCTTCCTTCTCACCCACCTCTTCCTCCCCCAAGCTCCATTTATTGCTCAAGCTCCATTAAATACTCCAAGCTCCATTTTCGCCCGATCTATCTCTCTAGCCAATCAAACTTGTTGATTGGCTCGGGAGTGGTTGAGAAGGCCCCGATCTACACTTCCACCAAGGGATTTTCGATTCCCCCACTCATCCCTAGCGGATCTTGTTACTCTTGGGTGTTTGAGCACCCTAGACGGTTGAGGTCACTTCGGAGCCATATTCCATTGTGGTGAAGCTTCATGGTCTTGTTGGGAGCCTCCGATTAAGTTGTGGAGATTGCCCCAACCTTGTTTGTAAAGGTTCGGTCGCCGCCTTCAAGGGCACCAATAGTGGAAGCACGGCATCTCGCATTGTGTGAGGGCGTGAGGAGAATACGGTGGCCCTAGTGGCTTCTTGGGGAGGATTGTGCCTCCACACCGCTCCAACGGAGACGTACTTCCCCTCAAAAGGAAGGAACTTCGGTAACACATCCTCATCTTCACCGGATCCACTCTTGGTTATCTCTTACCTTTACTTGTGCAAGCTCTTTAGTGTTTCTTCCCTTGCTTGCTTGTATGCTTGTTGTTATTGCATCATACAGGTTGCTCACCTAGTTGCACATCTAGACAACCTACTTTGATGCAAAGTTTAATTTGGTAAAGAAAAGCTAAAAATTGGTAGTTGCCTATTCACCCCCTCTAGTCAACCATATCGATCCTTTCAATTGGTATTAGAGCCTCGTCTCTTTATTAAGGACTTTACCGACCAAAGAGTATGGTTGATACCGTAGACGGTGTGGAGGAACACTCCGGTGTGAATCCGATCTCGTCTACGGGAGATGGGGGAACTTCGGTCTCTCGTGAGGAGTTCAATGTGGCCTTGGAGACATTGAAAACCTCCATCATGACCGAAGTTGAAAGCATGTTTACTAAATTTCTTGAGGGGCTTAAACTATCCACCGCACCGTTGAAAGTGGGTGATCCCGCCAACAAGGTGACGGATGCTATCCCCGACAAGGGGGAAGCTAGTAGTGAAAAGGCTCCTTCTTCTAGTGGCAAGAATGGCACCGGCATCTTTGCCCATGTGGAACCACCACTTGTTTATGGTGGACCGGTTCCTTCCACTCATTTGAATCATGCTGGTCCTCCCCCTAAGATTGTGAAAAATGAGGACTTTGATTCTTGAGTTTACCGCTTTAAACGTCATTTAAATCATGTGAACACTAAGCTTTGGAGAATCATCGAAGAAGGTTTCTATCCACATGATCCAAGCAACTTCACTCCTCGAGAAGCCGCGGACAATCAATTCAATGAGAATGCTCTCTTCATCATTCAAGATGCAATTCCACCCGAAGACCTACCTCATCTTCGTCCGTTCGCCTTGGCCAAAGATGCATATCATTGTGTCGTGTCTCTCTATCGGGGAAGCGCAAGCATTCAACGCTCCAACTATGAAGTGGTACAAGATGAGGCCGATGAGTTTGCAATGAAGGAAGATGAAGAACCTCGTGAGCTTTATCGGAGAGTAACCAAACTCGCGGTCTCACTACGAGATCACAGGAGCAAGGACAAGGATGACAATTGGATCAAGCGCAAATTCCTCAAGGCAATGATGCCCTACCACAAGGCCATGTCCTCCGTCATTCGTCAAAGACCGGACTTCCACACTTTGACCTCAAGCGAAGTGTTGGATGAGTTTGTAGCCATGAACATTTTGGACAAGAGCGCCGACAATGCGATGCTCCGTTCTCAACGGGCAAAGAAGCCTAACCTTGCATTGAAGGCCAAGCTCACCGTGGAAGAAGAAGAAGAGGAAGAAGAGGAGAGCAACCCCGAAGATACGAAGTATGCATATCATGAACACATGGTACTTGCTTCAAGGCAATTTTGGAGCAAGAAAAACTCAAGGCCAAACTTTAGCAAAAACAACTCGAGTGGCACAAGGGGCAAGCAACGTGTAAGGACTTGCTACAATTGCGGCAACGTGAGTCATTTCGTTGCGGAATGCCCGTATGAGAAGAGGGAAGACAATGGTGGCAAACTCATCCGAAAGGACAAGGCCAAGTCGTTCCCCAACAAGAACAACTTCACCAAGAAGACTCCTCCCAAGGCTTTGGTTGTGCAAGAAGAGTATAATGAGGATGATGACGATGATGAAGATGATGAGTCGGTTGCCATGGCCTCTGTTGCCATTGCAACAACGTCACGGGTGTCTCTCTTTGACTCACCCAACGAGAGCATCACCGCCAAGTGCCTCATGGCTAAAGCCACCAACAAGGTAACCTCCAACATCAAAACTACCATCATTAATCATCCTTCCCCAATGGATAGCATTAATGAACTTGAGGAAGCTAATGTGGAGGCTAACGAGTTTGAGGCCTTTATGGGCAAACTCAAGGGAAAATCCAAGAAGCACTTTGTTGCTCTCTTGGAACAACTTGGTGAGGCCAATGACATGATCGAGGCTCACGAAGACACCATCTCTAAGATGGAAGGGCATAGTCGTGACTATGCCGACGAGATTTCGGATCTTCCCAATGCTCTTGAGGAAGAGCGTGGTCTTCGTTTGTCTCTTGAGGAGTCACACAACGTTGATCATGCTAAGTTAAAGAAAGATTATGATCATGCCCTCATTGTTTCTCGTGTGCTAAATTCCGAGAAGGCCAAACTCGGGGTTGATCTTGCTAGACTCAAAGAGGAGTTTGATATACTTGACAAGGCCCACAAGGCCTTGAAGGGTATTCACGCTAGTCTCAAGGAGTCTCATGATCAACTCCAAGTGAAGCTAACTAAGGAGAAAGCAACTTTTCCTCATATGGTTTTAATTGATAATGCAAATGCTACTAACCCGTGTTGTGAGCGTATACATCTTGTTGAGGAAAATGCTAAGTTGAAGGAGCAACTTGAGAGAGATCTTGCGACTTGCATACAAGGCAAGAAGAACCTCAACGATCTCTTGATCAACCAAAAGGGAGGTGTGGCCAAGGAAGGGGTTGGGTACGTGCCCAACTCCAAGAACAAGAAGAAGAATGACAAGACCAAACGACCTCCTCCCCTCATGCAAACCTTTGTGAGGGAGGGAGAGAGTTCCCCCGAGGAGAAGAAGAAGAACAATGTCAAGAAGGGCAATGTCACCCCTCCCAACAAAGCCGGCGATTTTAATCCTTCTTATGTGCTATGGCGTGCTAGTGATGGGCATGTTTATGCCAAATTTGTTGGTTCTCTTCATGAGTACATTGAATGGTCTATTTGGATTCCTAAGACCCTTGTTACTAACATCAAAGGACCCATTACAAAATGGGTACCTAAAACCAAGCATTGATCTCTTGTAGGTGTTTGCTTCCGGTGGTGGATCATGGTTGCTCGATAGCGGAGCTACAAATCATATGACCGGAAGCAAGGACTTGGTGGTGGACGTGCACAAAGTTCCATCTATGCCCACCAATGTCGAGTGGGGTGACGCCTCATCCTCTAAGGTATTGGGACTTGGCAAGGTGGTCATCTCTCATGATCTCACGACCGAGAAGGTCATGCTTGTTGAGTCCCTTGCATACAATTTACTTTCCGTTCGTCAACTTGCAATCATGGGCTTTGCCACTTTCTTTGATATCGATACCGTGGCCCTCTTGTGGAGCAAGACTCTTAAAGTAGCTTTTGTTGGGCATGTCGAGAACGGTCTATATGTGATTAACTTTTTGGAGCGACCCACTAAGACCGCGACATGCCTAATGGCTAAAGTTGATGTGGGATGGATTTGGCATCGCCGTTTAGCCCATGTCAATATGAGATCTTTGCAAAGTCTCCTCAAGGGGGACCATGTCCGTGGACTAACGAATGTTAGTTTTGTTAAAGATCGTGCTTGCAGTGCCTGTATCGAAGGAAAGCTACATGAGAAGGCTCACCCTCCCACGACTATCATTTATTCAAAGAGGCCCTTGGAGCTCCTTCACATGGATCTTTTTGGGCCCCCATCCTTCAATAGTCTTGGAGGTAGGAAGTATTGCTTGGTGATTGTGGATGACTACTCAAGGTACACGTGGGTGTATTTCTTCAAGAGGAAGAGCGAGACCCAACAAACCGTCATTGACTTTGCAAATGAAGCACAATGTCAACACAATGCAAAGATCTTGACAATAAGAAGTGACAACGGCACCGAGTTCAAGAACTACACCTTGGATGAATTTCTTAGTGATGAGGGAATCAAGCATCGATATTCCGCACCATACACCCCTCAACAAAACGGTGTTGCGAAGAGGAAGAACCGGACGTTGATGGATGCGGCAAGGACCATGATGGCGGAGTTCAAGTCTTCGTACAACTTTTGGGCCAAAGCCATCAACACCGCGTGTCATGCATCCAATCGGCTCTACCTCCGCAAGGGCTTGAACAAGACTCCATATGAGATACTCACCAGTAACAAGCCCAACCTCAAGTACTTCCGGGTATTTGGGTGTAAGTGTTTCATTCTCAAGAAAGGTGTTCGGTTGTCTAAATTTGAGGCTAGAGCTTATGAGGGCATATTTGTTGGTTATGCTACAAACTCTCATGCTTACTGTGTCCTCAATAAATCACGGGACTTATTGAGGAGACGTGTAACGTGGAGTTTGATGAGAATAATGGCTCCCATGTGGAGCAAAGTGGCACTTGTGATGTAGGTGATGAAATTCCTCCTCAAGCCATAAGAAGAATGGGTGTTGGTTTCATCCTACCCATTGAGGAACCCCTTGTGGCCGAAGGAGAAGGAAAATGCTCCACTCAAGTGGAGCCATCACCAACCCAAGGCCCACACGCTTCCGAAGAACAAAGTGAAGGCCCTCAACCTCATGAACAAGACCAAGGGCAAGATCACACTCAAGACGGTGTTGACACATCAAGTGATGCCCAAGGTCAAGTTCTCTCCCCCGAGCAAGTTCAAGATCAAGAACAAGTTCATGACGGCGCTCAAGATGATCAAGTAACCGCTCCTCAACTCACCACCGAGGAGGAATTAGAGCGTCGTGCCGCCAAGATTGCTTCCAAGCTCTCCACCAAGGATCATCTCATGATGAATGTGCTTGGAAGCTTAAGAAAGGGGGTAAGCACTCGTAGACAATTAGCAAATTATTGT
This sequence comes from Triticum aestivum, assembly GCF_018294505.1. NCBI lineage: Eukaryota > Viridiplantae > Streptophyta > Magnoliopsida > Poales > Poaceae > Triticum > Triticum aestivum. The sequence continues at coordinate 79,846,416 of NC_057800.1, forward strand.
GAGCATCACGCGTTTGTCTCTTGTGTGGAACCCCACAAGGTCTATGAGGCGCTAGAAGATCCGGATTGGTTCAATGCCATGCACGAAGAACTCAACAACTTCGAGCGCAACAAAGTGTGGAGATTGGTGCCAAGGCCAATGGGGAACCACAATGTCATTGGAACCAAGTGGATATTCAAGAACAAGCAAGATTCCCATGGGATTATCATTCGCAACAAGGCTCGTTTGGTAGCACAAGGCTACTCCCAAGTCGAGGGTATCGACTATGGTGAAACCTTTGCTCCCGTTGCTCGTCTTGAATCCATTCGCATGTTGATTGCATATGCTTCTCATCATAACTTTAAGTTACAACAAATGGATGTGAAGAGTGCTTTTCTTAATGGTCCCATTAATGAATTGGTTTACGTCAAGCAACCCCCCGGGTTCGAGGATCCCTAATTTCCCGATCATGTGTATCAACTCGATAAGGCACTCTATGGCCTTAAACAAGCCCCACGTGCGTGGTATGACCACCTTACCGAGTTGTTACAAGACCGTGGTTTTGAAGTTGGGCTAATCGACCCCACTCTTTTTACTAAGAAGGTCAAAGGGGAGTTGTTTGTGTGCCAATTATATGTTGATGATATTATCTTTGGTTCTCCTAACAAAGCTTTCAATGAGGAATTTGCCGCTCTCATGACCTCAAAGTTCGAGATGTCCTCCATGGGAGAGTTGAAGTTCTTTCTAGTGTTCGAAGTGAAGCAAAGAAGAGAAGGAACCTTCATCAATCAATCCAAATACACCCAAGACATGCTCAAGAGATTCAAGCTAAGTGACGTCAAGCCGGCCTCCACTCCAATGCCCACCAAGTGCCAACTTGACTTAGATCCCAATGGTAAAGTGGTGGATCAAAAGGTATATCGCTCCATGATTGGATCCTTGCTTTACCTTTGTGCATCTAGACCAAACATCATGTTGAGTGTGGGAATTTGTGCATGGTTTCAAGCCGCACCTAAGGAAAGTCACTTTGTGGCGGTCAAACGAATCTTTCTATATTTGGCTCATACCCCAAACTTTGGCTTATGGTACCCAAGAGGATCAAACTTCAAGCTTGTAGGGTACTCGGATTCCGATTGGGCGGGAGACAAAGTGGATAGGAAGTCCACTTCCGGAGGGTGCCAATTCCTTGGTTGCTCTTTGGTAAGTTGGTCGTTTGCTGGTTTGCAAATTCCTCCACTCCAATGCCCACCAAGTGCCAAAGAGCAACCAAGGAATTGGCACACTCCAATGCCTCAGTGGACGAGAGAGACACACAACATATTCCTTGGTTGCTACGGTGTGTCTTGGTCGTTTGATGGTGTGTTTTTTCTCTTTTTCTTTTGCCGTTTTTGTCGTTTCGTTGAGCTAAAGCCGTGTCTGTTTAGTTGCCGTGGCATTCTGGGCGGTACTACCGCTGGTGGTGCGCGGTACTACCGCTCGTAAGCGGTACTACTGCCCCCAACACGGTACTACCGTTGGGGGACGAGAACAGGGGGTTAAGTCGGGGCAGGGGGAGGTTTCTTCTCCCCCATACCCATTCACTTCGCCCCTCTTTTCTCTTCCTCTCTCCAGCCTCGTCTCGCCGCGGAGGGCTCCGGCGGATCTCCGTCTCCGGGGCGTCCCTCTCCATTTCCTTTGGTGGAGTCGATTCCCACCTCGTCCTCTTGCCATGGATGCTGGTATTGCCCCTGTTCCTTCTTTCATTTTGTCTCTTTTTCAGTTCTTGTTTCTTAGGGGCAATGGTGGTTGCATCTCTAGATTTTTGGCTAAATCGAGGCTTGAGTTGGTTGGATAAGGCAACTAGACTATCTCGATTAGAGTTTGGTAGGATTATTTTTGAATTTGGTAGGCCGGTAGTGCCGGATCTGACCACGGTAGTAGGAACCTGCTATTTCACCGCCTCGTGCTATAAGAAACTGCTGTTTCTCCGCCTCAAGAAGTACTACCGCTCTCTTTGGAGCGGTACTACTGCTTGACCTAGAGCGGTACTACCGCTCCCTTCGGGGCGGTACTACCGCTTGGGGCGGTACTACCGCGGGCAGGTCACGGTACTACCGCTGAATGCCAATTTCCATCATTTTCCTGCCTTACCTTGATCTTTTTGTTGAGTTTGTTGGCTTATGCTCGTTCTTTCTGGTTGTTTTGCATGTTCTTGTGTTTGGCTCCAGGTGATGACCTTTCCGAGCAGCAAGGTCGCCGTATCAACCCCGGGCGTGCCACATCAAAACGCTAACGCACCTCAGAGCCAGCCGGTGGTTCCTCGAGCACCCAACCACCTCCAGCAAGTGCATCTGCAAGTGTTCCTCCACCTCCTCAGCAATCGAAGCAAGCCACCAACAAGCCAAAAGGGAAGACTGTGACTGAGATGACCAACAAGGAGTTTTGGGAGAAGCGTCGCCGCAACCCCTATGTGGTGGACCAAGAACCCACTTTGGTCAACCGCCCGTTCTGGAACCGTTTTCAGTTTGCCATCTACTTTGATGTGATCAAGGCCAAGAAGAATCTTTTTGTTGATGTTCGCTCCATTGACACTGATACTATGGAGAAGGACCCGAAGTACTTTGGCGAAGCTCTTCAGATGTGCACTCAGCTGAACATTCTCAGGATCATGCAATTCAACAAGGATTTCGATGCGGATTTGGTGGCTCAGTTCTATGCCACCGTCCATCTTGGGACGGATGTTGACAGGACTCTGACATGGATGACCAATGGCAAGCTGCTTTCTGTCAAGTGGAAGGCTTTCATGGAGTTACTTGATGTGGTGGATACCGGGCTTGAGACTCCTGTCGGGTTCCGCCCTCACCGCAATGCTACGTCCACCCACAAGCAAGCCCTTTGGCCCTACTGCACTGTGAAGGTTCACCTAGTAACTAAGAAGAAGACCTTTGAGCTGTCTCCGTATCTGGACATTCTTCATCGCATATTCCGTGAGACTCTCTTCCCTCGGATCGGGAATCTGGATATGGTCCACTCTTACCTCGTGGACATGCTCCTTTTCTGTCAGCATGAGAAGGAAGCAAGCACAGGAGAGAGCCTGGATATCTCTCATGTCATGTGGTCTGAACTTCTATCTGCCGTGTCTGAGCGCAAGTGTCCTATCTATGGTCCATTCACCATCAGGCTCATTGAGAGGGCCTGGGCACAGACCTATCCCAGAGTGCTGCTAGAGACTGGAGACTTGGTTTCTCATGAGATCAAGCGTCTGAGGAAGAAGGACAACTAGACAGCGCCTCACACAGTGGGTCCATCTGCTACTGCTGCCACAGAGGGTCCATCTGCTGCTGCTGCCGCCATGGGGACCGAGGGTGAGGCTGCTACTGATGCTCATGAGGAGAACTTTGGCCCCTCTAGTGCAGAACCGTCGTGGGCACAAAAGCTTAAGCGCAAGATGAAGAAGCTTTTCTGCATGGAGTCTCATGGTCAGTACATGACTCATGTGGCGGAGAAGCATGCCAGGACGCGCCACAAGGAGCTCATGCGTCAGATGGGAGCAACAGTTGCCAGTGGGTCTGAGGGTCAGATCACTGAAGAGGAGGACTGGATTCATCAGAATTGCCACTGGACCGACTCCGATGCCGAGCAGTTCTCGACCCACGATGAAGATGCAGAGATGTGATGTTCGAGATCTTCCTCCTCCCATCACCTGGAGTCGTAGTGTCACTCTATGCCCTTTTTGGTGTCTCGCTGCCAAAGGGGGAGAGAGTGTAGGGATTTGCTTCTTGTGTCGTGCTTTGAGTCGTCTTGTGGTTTCTTGTGTGTTCTCTTGGTGTCCTTCTTTGGTTTGGTTTGGTGTGAGTCCTAAGTTCTAGACATATGGTGTGAGACATATGCTCCCTATCGCTACCTTATTACTTATGTCATTTCAGAGTACTGTAGTTTATTGTGAGATGCATGCTTGTCCTGTTTATTCACTTCTCTTATATATCTTGTGCTTAGTATTGTTGGACTATAAAATATAGGGGGAGTGTTGATCCGAATGTGTGTGTCGTGCCATCTCTTGGTGCACACATTCTGGGGGAGCCCGTCTATATTTTGTAGTTCTTAGCTTTCTTCGTTTTATTTCTTTTCCTTGCGCAAATCCCTAGTTGTCATCAATCCACCAAAAAGGGGGAGATTGTTACGACATATCTATCTCAAGGTAGTTTTGGTGATTGATGACAACATATTTGCGGACTAATCTTGTGCTTTGAATAATTCATAGATTCTCCCCTGGCACGAGACGCCTTCTTCCCTTCGAAGTGTATTTCAAGACGGTGTAGCTCTTTCGTTTCTTTCTCGGTGGACTAGTTGCGTAGAGGGCACCGTACTATCAAGAGGGGGTCCGCTGGGGTTTTGCATGGGTGGAATCATCACGCACACATCAGCTTCTCACCCTCCGAGCATTTCCTTTCCATTGAAGAGATCTCTCCTCTCTCTTCCTTGTCCTGTCTGGGTCAAAGCAGTAGTACCGCGCACCCAGCGGTAGTACCGCTGAGGAGCCACAAGCGGCAGTACCGCTCCACAGCGGTAGTACCACCCGTGGCTCCACAGCAGTAGTACCGCTGGGGGCCTGGCACCTCCGCCTTGTCCTCAACATCTTTGAGAGATTTCTTCTCTCTCTCTCTCTCTCTCTCTCTCTCTCTCTCTCTCTCTCTCTCTCGCCCCAGCGGTAGTACCGCACTGCCTGCGGTACTACGGCCGAAGGGTCACAAGCGGCAGTACCGCTCCACAGCGGTACTACCGCCCTTGACCCCACTACCGTAGTACTGCTGGGCAGTCTGGCTCCTACCGCCTCGTTCGAGAGTTCTTTTTCTCGTGTCGGGTTTTGCGGCACTAGTCACGGTTCTAGTGGCGGTAGTACCGTTCCAGGAGCGGTAGTACCGCCCTACCACCACGGTAGTACCGCATTTGGGTCCGTTCCCTACTGGTCTCCTCAGCGCGGCAGTACCGCTGGCTGGCGCGGCAGTACCGTTGTCCTGGCGGTAGTACCGCCCCCTCTCAGCGGTAGTACCGCCCTGTGCGGGGCTGGTTGGTGGGGGGCAACGGGATTGTTGCCCCCACTATAAAAGGGAGTCCCCTTCTTCCTTCTCACCCACCTCTTCCTCCCCCAAGCTCCATTTATTGCTCAAGCTCCATTAAATACTCCAAGCTCCATTTTCGCCCGATCTATCTCTCTAGCCAATCAAACTTGTTGATTGGCTTGGGAGTGGTTGAGAAGGCCCCGATCTACACTTCCACCAAGGGATTTTCGATTCCCCCACTCATCCCTAGTGGATCTTGTTACTCTTGGGTGTTTGAGCACCCTAGACGGTTGATGTCACCTCGGAGCCATATTCCATTGTGGTGAAGCTTCGTGGTCTTGTTGGGAGCCTCTAATTAAGTTGTGGAGATTGCCCCAACCTTGTTTTTAAAAGTTCGGTCGCCGCCTTCAAGGGCACCAATAGTGGAATCACGGCATCTCGCATTGTGTGAGGGCGTGAGGAGAATACGGTGGCCCTAGTGGCTTCTTGGGGAGCATTGTGCCTCCACACCGCTCCAACGGAGACGTACTTCCCCTCAAAAGGAAGGAACTTCGGTAACACATCCTCGTCTTCACCAGATCCACTCTTGGTTATCTCTTACCTTTACTTGTGCAAGCTCTTTAGTGTTTCTTCCCTTGCTTGCTTGTATGCTTGTTGTTATTGCATCATATAGGTTGCTCACCTAGTTGCACATCTAGACAACCTACTTTGATGCAAAGTTTAATTTGGTAAAGAAAAGCTAAAAATTGGTAGTTGCCTATTCACCCCCTCTAGTCAACCATATCGATCCTTTCAAGACATACGTACATACAACTAGGAACACATGATCTAGCGGAGCACCTATGCGAAACAACGGAACCGAGTGCAAAGCAATGGCTGTTTTCGATGAGACTTTTGTCAACCTATCGGTGTCCCTATAAGGGATATGGTGGGCAAGAAGACAGGTGATCCACGAGGAAATATATCAACCCACCTTAGGCTACACATCATTTTATAAACAGGTTCATTGTTGAACTTGAGATGGTACCACAAAAACGTACAATGACTCAGACCAGGCCTATGATCACATGTACGAGACCAAAGGCACCACTGCAGAGTTTTGCAAAAGTAGGCTCGGCAGGTGCAGTGTGTAGGGACGTTGTAGGTCTCTATCTCAGAAGTTTGTGGAGGGAGTGACTAACGTTGCAACATTGGAAGCAATCGCATGTCGCGAGGCGTTATCTCTAGCCGAAGATTTGTTTCTTCGGAACTTTGTTGTTGCATGGGATTAAAAGTAGGTGATTAATGATATCAACAAAGGGACTGGTAACAGCTATAGGAACATCATTGAAGAGGTCAAGAAGCGAGCAACCACTTTTAATTGTATTTTCAACTTTGAAGGTTGAGTGGTGAATGTAGATGCATATAGACTAACTAAGTTTTCAAACTCTCTCGAGTAGGGGCGCCACTTGTGATTGGGTCACCCCCATGATGAATTTTGTATTCCAATCCTTGTGTTTTTTTATCAATAAAACTTAGCTTTTACCCCTAAAACCCATTTTTCTCAATAAAATAAAGTAACACCTACCCTCTCGTTTAGGGTAACCTACTCCGCCGACGATCCAGATTTCCAACATGAGTCTTCTCATTTTCTACCTTCAATCTCCTGCTTAGACCTTGGAAAGTGGAGCGAGATTGTTGTCTCATTGGGCTTACAACCCTACCCATGGAGGGGGCTAGCTCTTCATCGGCGACGAGGAGTGCGATGGAGGAGAACTTAGAGAGATGCTGAAACACCTTGATTTGAAAGATGAGGAACTTGATTATGTTGTGATTGGGAAGGAGTAGGTGAGAATTTTGAGAAGGAGGCGCAATGGTTGGTGAACGGCCGCCTCAACACAGACCGCCTATTTAGCGATGTGCAATGTTTGAGACTGAAACTTGTGTGGGGTTTAGCCCAAACACCAAAATACCAGGAGGCATGCGAAAACTTATTTATCTTCGAGATGTTCTATTTAGGCGATTGGGAGAAAGTGGTGCATGGTGGTCCTTGGCTATTTAGGGGCCATGGACTCATCGAGAGGGTCATGATGGGCGTACTGATCCGTCCTTGATCACTTTAGATGGTTTATATGTTTGGGCACAAATTCATTAAGTTCTAGATATTTATTGGCTTAAGGCTATTGTAGATTAGCTGGCAAGGAGAATTGGGAAAGTTAGAGATATTCAGTTGTTGCCTATTTTGTATTATGATGGTGATTATGTTGAGGTGTGTGCGCCAACGGTGCTTTGTGCAGTGGAGACAAAAATTGCGAAGTATTGGATGGGAGGTGTGGCGGGAACTTTGGGTTTTAATAGTCCTTATGGAGTAGGCAGTTTGTGGAGAAGTGGTGGTTTGTGTGTTTATTGGAAGAACTCGGTTGCTTTGTCGCTTAGAAAACTTTCTCAGTATCATATTGATATGGAGGTGAAAGAAGGGGACAAGGATGACGTGTTGCTGTGGTGAAGCTGACAAAAATCTGAGATACAAGACCTGAGACATGATGAGATTTCTTCATGCTGATGAATCGGGCTTGTCGTGGCTTTGTATTGGTGATTTTAATGAGGTATTGCGACGGGAAGAACATATGGAGCCTAATGAGAGCGTGTGGTTGTAAATTCAAAAATTTCAGGAAGTCGTGGATTTTTGCAGTCTCTCGGATATTGCCTATACAGGGATGGATTGGAACTTAGAGAAAAACGTGGCAAGAGGACATTACTGATGGGTACGTTTGGATCATGCGCCTACGAACAATGAATGATTCAACCGATTTCCATTTGCATCTTTGCATCATTTGTCTGATGTTAAGTTGGACCATTCCCTATTCTTCTTATGAATGAGTTGGAAGTATGCAACAAAAGGATATCAATAGCCAGACCTTTTCATAAGTGTAGGGGAACAATTGTAGCCTTTTCGATAAGTAAGAGTGTCGAACCCAATGAAAAAAAAATGTAGAATTAATATTCTCTCACGTTCTATCAACCACTGATACAACTCTACGCACACTATGTTGGAAATATGCCCTAGAGACAATAATATTTGTGTTATTATATTTCCGTGTTCATAATTAAAGACTTTATATTCTATGCTATAACTGCTATGATACTGGAATATGTGATTCAGTGGAAAACTCATATGCACGTGTGAAATGATAAACAGTTAATAAAAGGTTCCTAGTCTTGCCTCTAGGACTAGCTCAAGTGTTGTTGGTGATCATGTTTTTTTGGATCTTAGGATACCGTTTAGTGTAAATGATAGTCCTAAAACAACATTGAGATTATGATGTTGGAAGAACGACCATATTGAATCGACCCAAACTTGTTTGTTATGAATTTGGTTTATATTGTATGTAATCAATTGTAATAACACAATGTTAAGTTGTGATTTTCTCCTTAGACCATGAGAGTATCATAATCACTTCCTACCGTACGGTGGACTTTGGGGTTGCTCAAACGTCACCTGTAACACGGTGATCATAACGAAAACTTACAGGCTCATCGAAAAGTTTGACAAGGGACTAGATAGCTCGAGAGTGGGGTTTGCTCCTCCGACAATGAAGAGATATTCTTAGGGACCTCTCGGTGCCACGAAATCCATCATCGTCTGGCCAGACACAGGTGACTACGTCAGGGGGATGCTGGAACACGATAATGAGAAACAAGAACAAAATCGATAACGAGGATACAGTATAGTGAGCATGTGATGACTCAGGAGGACACTGATGCATCACGGGTTTTGTGAAGTATCGTGAAGCAAATGGAACATCACATGATAACCAAAGGTTCACTCGAATATCATTCATGTGCTCATGTGGATCGATATTGGCGTCCACGGTTCCGCTATCGGTCATTGAACAAACAGTTTCATTCATGTCTATGAGTTAATGAACCTACATGATCACAAGCTTAAGGCAATCATGATCTGCAAAGTGTTAGTAGGACGGGAGTGATGAGAATATATTTGTGTAGTTGTTTCATAAATATTTGAAAGAGTTTCGAGAGGATCAGGAAGCGTTTTGGGGTCACCGGTAAGGTTTCAGGGAGTATTGGGCAATACCGGGTATTACCAATAATTAATATATACGTGGAAAATGTTTCCAGGACTGTTAAATTATAAAAATATAATATGCTCTAGTAACTGTTAGAGGACATTTATATTTAATTTAATATGAACGGGCATTAAAAGGCAAAATGGTGGAAGGCATATTGGGCCACAAGGGCCCAATATGGGCGGTGCCCCCTCTCCCATGGAAGGAGGGGAGTGGAGGCCGAATTGGAGGGGGTTTCCCCCTTCTTGGCCGACGCAAGGGGGAAGGGAAACCTTCCCCCCTTGTGGCTGCCCCTAACCTATATATACTAGGGTTTTTTGAAGGAAATATGCCCTAGAGGCAATAATAAAGTTGTTATTTATATTTCCTTATATCATGATAAATGTTTATTATTCATGCTAGAAATTGTATTAACTGGAAACTTAGTACATGTGTGAATACATACACAAACAGAGTGTCACTAGTATGCCTCTACTTGACTAGCTCGTTAATCAAAGATGGTTATGTTTCCTAGCCATAGACATGAGTTGTCATTTGATTAATGAGATCACATCATTAGGAGAATGATGTGATTAAATTGACCCATTCCATTAGCCTAGCACTTGATCGTTTAGTATGTTGCTATTGCTTTCTTCATGACTTATACATGTTCCTATGACTATGAGATTATGCAACTCCCGTTTATCGGAGGAACACTTTGTGTGCTACCAAACGTCACAACGTAACTGGGTGATTATAAAGGTGCTCTACAGGTGTCTCTGAAGGTACTTGTTGGGTTGGCATATTTCGAGATTAGGATTTGTCACTCCGATTATCGGAGAGGTATCTCTGGGCCCACTCGGTAATGCACATCACTATAAGCCTTCCAAGCATTGTAACTAATGAGTTAGTTGCGGGATGATGTATTACGGAACGAGTAAAGAGACTTGCCGGTAACGAGATTGAACTAGGTATTGAGATACCGACGATCGAATCTCGGGCAAGTAACATACCGATGACAAAGGGAACAACGTATGTTGTTATGCCGTTTGACCGATAAAGATCTTCGTAGAATATGTAGGAGCCAATATGAGCATCCAGGTTCCGCTATTGGTTATTGACCGGAGACATGTCTCGGTCATGTCTACATAGTTCTCGAACCCATAGGGTCCGCACGCTTAAAGTTTCGGTGACAATTGTATTGTGAGTTTTTGTGTTTTGATGTACCGAAGGAAGTTTGGAGTCCCGGATATGATCATGGACATGACGAGCAGTCTAGAAATGGTCGAGACATAAAGATCTATATATTGGACGACTATGTTCGGACACCGGAATGGTTTCGGGGAGTTTCAGACATATACTGGAATACCGGGGGGTTATCCGAACCCCCCGGGGAGTTTAATGGGCCAATATGGGCCTTAGTGGAGAAGAGGAGGGGCGGCTAGGGCAGGCCGCACGCCCCCCCCTCTAGTCCGAATTGGACAAGGAGGGGGGCAGCACCCCCCTTTCCTTCCTCTCTCTCCTTCCCTTCCTCTCCCCCTCCTACTCCAACTAGGAAAAGAGGGAGTCCTACTCCCGGTGGGAGTAGGACTCCTCCCTGCCGCGCCCTCCCCTGGCCGGCCGCCTCCTCCCCCTAGTCCTTTATATACGGGGGCAGGGGGGCACCTCTAGACACAACAATTGATCTCTTGATCTCTTAGCCGTGTGCGGTGCCCCCTCCACCATATTCCACCTTGATCATATCGTAGCGGTGCTTAGGCGAAGCCCTGTGTCGGTAGCAACATCACCACCGTCACCACGCCGTCGTGCCGACGGAACTCTCCCGTGAAGCTTTGCTGGATCGGAGTTCGCAGGACGTCATCGAGATGAACGTGTGCTGAACTCGGAGGTGCCATACGTTCGGTACTTGGATCGGTCGGATCGTGAAGACATACGACTACATCATCCGCGTTGTGCTAATGCTTCCGCTTTCGGTCTACGAGGGTATGTAGACAACACTCTCCCCTCTCGTTGCTATGCATCACCATGATCCTGTGTGTGCGTAGGATTTTTTTTGAAATTACTACGTTCCCCAACAGTGGCATCCGAGCCTGGTTAATTTTATGCGTAGATGTTGTATGCACGAGTAGAACACAAGTGAGTTGTGGGCGATACAAGTCATACTGCTTACCAGCATGTCACACTTTGGTTCGGCGGTATTGTTGGATGAAGCGGCCCGGACCGACATTACGCCTACGCTTACGTGAGACTGGTTCTACCGACGTGCTTTGCACACAGGTGGCTGGCGGGTGTCAGTTTATCCAACTTTAGTTGAACCGAGTGTGGCTACGCCCGGTCCTTGAGAAGGTTAAAACAACACTAACTTGACAAACTATCATTGTGGTTTTGATGCGTAGGTAAGAATGGTTCTTGCTCAGCCCATAGCAGCCACGTAAAACTTGCAACAACAAAGTAGATGACGTCTAACTTGTTTTTGCAAGGCATGTTGTGATGTGATATGGTCAAGGCATGATGCTAAATTTTATTGTATGAGATGATCATGTTTTGTAACCGAGTTATCGGCAACTGGCAGGAGCCATATGGTTGTCGCTTTATTGTATGCAATGCAATCGCCCTGTAATTGCTTTACTTTATCACTAAACGGTAGCTATATTCGTAGAAGCAATAGTTGGCGAGACGACAACGATGCTACAATGGAGTACAAGGTGTCGCGTTGGTGACGATGGTGATCATGACGGTGCTTCGGAGATGGAGATCACAAGCACAAGATGATGATGGCCATATCATATCACTTATATTGATTGCATGTGATGTTTATCTTTTATGCATCTTATTTTGCTTAGATCGACGGTAGCATTATAAGATGATCTCTCACTAAATTTCAAGGTATAAGTGTTCTCCCTGAGTATGCACCGTTGCAAAAGTTCTTCGTGCTGAGACACCACGTGATGATCGGGTGTGATAAGCTCTACGTTCGCATACAATGGGTGCAAAACAGTTGCACACGCAGAATACTCAGGTTAAACTTGACGAGCCTAGCATATGCAGATATGGCCTCGGAACACTGGAGATCGAAAGGTCGAGCGTGAATCATATAGTAGATATGATCAACATAGTGATGTTCACCATTGAAAACTACTCCATCTCACGTGATGATCAGACATGGTTTAGTTGATTTGGATCACGTGATCACTTAGATGATTAGAGGGATGTCTATCTAAGTGGGAGTTTTTAAGTAATTTGATTAATTGAACTTTAATTTATCATGAACTTAGTCCTGGTAGTATTAGCATATCTATGTTGTAGATCAATAGCTCGCGTTTAGCTCCCCTGTTTTATTTTTGATATGTTCCTAGAGAAAACTAAGTTGAAAGATGTTAGTAGCAATGATGCGGATTGGATCCATGATCTGAGGATTATCCTCATTGCTGCACAAAAGAATTATGTCCTTGATGCACCGTTAGGTGACAGACCTATTGCAGGAGCAGATGCGGACGTTATGAACGTTTGGCTAGCTCAATATGATGACTACTTGATAGTTTAGTGCACCATGCTTAACAGCTTAGAATCGGGACTTCAAAGACATTTTGAATGTCATGGATCATATGAGATGTTCCAGGAGTTGAAGTTAATATTTCAAGAAAATACCGAGTTGAGAGATATGAAGTCTCCAACAAGTTCTATAGCTAAAAGATGGAGGAGAATAGCTCAAGCAATGAGCATGTGCTCAGATTGTCTGGGTACTACAATCGCTTGAATCAAGTGGGAGTTAATCTTCCAGATAAAATAGTGATTGGCAGAATTCTCTAGTCACCATCACCAAGTTAGTAGAACTTCGTGATGAACTATAGTATGCAAGGGATGACGTAAACGATTCTCGAGCTTTTCATGATGATGAATCGATGAAGTTAGAAATCAAGAAAGAGCATCAAGTGTTGATGATTAACAAGACCACAAATTTCAAGAAAAGGGCAAAGGGAAAGAAAGGGAACTTCAAGAAGAACGGCAAGCAAGTTGCTGCTCAAGTGAAGAAGCCCAAGTCTGGACCTAAGCCTGAGACTAAGTGCTTCTACTGCAAAGGGACTGGTCACTGGAAGCGGAAATGCCCTGAATATTTAGTGGATAAGAAGGATGGCAAAGTGAACAAGGGTATATTTGATATACAAGTTATTGATGTGTACCTTACTAGTATTTATTGTAGCCCCTGGGTATTTGATACTTGTTCGGTTGCTAAAAATTAGTAACTCGAAACAGGAGTTACAGAATAAATAGAGACTAGTTAAGGGTGAAGTGACGATGTGTGTTGGAAGTGGTTCCAAGATTGATATGATCATCATCGCACACTCCCTATACTTTCAGGATTAGTGTTAAACCTAAATAAATGTTATTTGGTGTTTGCGTTGAGCATGAATATGATTTGATCATGTTTATTACAATACGGTTATTCATTTAAAATAGAGAGTAATTGTTGTTCTGTTTACATGAATAAAACCTTCGATGGTCATACACCCAATGAAAATAGTTTGTTGGATCTCGATCATAGTAATACACATATTCATAATATTGATGCCAAAAGATGCAAAGTTGATAATGATAGTGCAACTTATTTGTGGTACTGCAATTTAGGTCCTATTGGTGTAAAGCGCATGAAGAAAATCCATGCTGATGGGCTTTTGGAATCACTTGATTATGAATCAGTTGATGCTTGCGAACCATGCCTCATGGGTAAGATGACTAAGACTCTGTTCTCCGGAACAACGGAGCGAGCAACAGACTTGTTGGAAATAATACGTACTGATGTATGCAGTCTGATGAGTGTTCAGGCTCGTGGCGGGTATCGTTATTTTTCTGACCTCCACAGATGATTTGAGCAGATATGAGTATATCTACTTGAAGAAACATAAGTATGAAACATTTGAAAAGTTCAAAGAATTTCAGAGTGAAGTGGAAAATCATCGTAACAAGAAAATAAAGTTTCTACGATCTGATCGCAGAGGAGAATATTTGAGTTACGAGTTTGGCCTTCAATTAAAACAATGTGGAATAGTTTCACAAACTCATGCCACCTGGAACACCACAGCGTAATGGTGTGTCTGAACGTCATAACCGTACTTTATTTGATATAGTGCAATCTATGATGTCTCTTACCGATTTACCACTATCGTTTTGGGGTTATGCATTAGAGATATCTGCATTCACATTAGAAAGGGCACCATCTAAATCCATTGAGACGACACCGTATGAACTGTGGTTTAGGAAGATACCTAAGCTGTCGTTTCTTAAAGTTTGGGGTTGCGATGCTTATGTGAAAAAGTTTCATCTTGATAAGCTCAAACCCAAGTCAGAGAAGTGCGTCTTCATAGGATACCCAAAAGTAACTGTTGGGTACACCTTCTATCACAGATCCGAAGGCAAGATATTTGTTGCTGAGAATGGATCCTTTCTAGAGAAGGGGTTTCTCTCGAAAGAAGTGAGTGGAAGGAAATTAGAACTTGATGAGGTAACTGTACCTGCTCCCTTATTGGAAAGTAGTTCATCACAGAAATCTATTTCTGTGACTCCTACACCAATTAGTGAAGAAGCTAATGATGATCATGTAACTTCAGATCAAGTTACTACCGAACCTCGTAGGTCAACCAGAGTGAGATCTGCACCAGAGTGGTACGATAATCCTGTTCTGGAGGTCATGTTAATTGGCCATGACGAACCTACGAACTATGAGGAAGCGATGATAAGCCCAGATTCCGCGAAATGGCTTGAGGCCATGCAATCTGAGATGGGATCCATGTATGAGAACAAAGTGTGGACTTTGGTTGACTTGGCTGATGATCGGCAAGCCATAGAAAATAAATGGATCTTCAAGAGGAAGACGGACGCTGATAGTAGTGTTACTATGTACAAAGCTAGACTTGTCGAAAAAGGTTTTGACAAAGTTCAAGGTGTTGACTACGATGAGATTTTCTCACTCGTAGCGATGCTTAAGTCTGTCCGAATCATGTTAGCAAATAGCCACATTTTATGAAATCTGGCAAATGGATGTCAAAATACATTCCTTAATGGATTTCTTAAGAAGAGTTGTATATGATGCAACCAGAAGGTTTTGACGATCCTAAAGGTGCTAACAAAATGTGCAAGCTCCAGCGATCCATCTATGGACTGGTGCAAGCATCTTAGAGTTGGAATATATGCTTTGATGAGTTGATCAAAGCATATAGTTTTATACAAACTTGTGGTGAAGCCTGTATTTACAAGAAAGTGAGTGGGAGGACTACATCATTTCTGATAAATATATGTGAATGACATATTGTTGATCGGAAATAATGTAGAATTTTCTGGAAAGCATAAAGGAGTTTTTGAAAGGAGTTTTTTTTTCAAATAAAGACCTCAGTGAAGCTACTTACATATTGAGCATCAAGATCTATAGAGATAGATCAAGACACTTGATAAGTTTTTTTAATGAGTACATACCTTGATAAGATTTTGAAGTAGTTCAAAATGGAATAGTCAAAGAAAGAGTTCTTGCCTGTGTTACACGGTGTGAAATTGAGTAAGACTCAAAACCCGACCACGGCAGAAAATAGAAAGAGAATGAAAAGTCATTCCCTATGCCTCAGTCATAGGTTCTATAAAGTATGTCATGCTATGTACCAGACCTATTGTATACCCTGCCCTGAGTTTGGGAAAGGAGTACGATAGTGATCTAGGAGTAGATCACTGGACAACGGTCAAAATTGTCCTTAGAGGACTAAGGAAATATGTCTCGGTTATGGAGGTGATAAAAGAGTTTGTCGTAAAGAGTTACGTCGATACAAGCTTTTGACACCGATCTAGATGACTCTAAGTCTCGATCTAGATGCATATTGAAAGTGGGAGCAATTAGCTAGAGTAGCTCTGTGCAAAGCATTGTAGACATAGAAAATTTGCAAAATACATACGGCCTTGAATGTGGCAGACCCGTTGACTAAATTTCTCACAAGCAAAACATGATCACTCTTTGGGTGTAAATCACATAGCGATGTGAACTAGATTATTGACTCTAGTAAACCCTTTGGGTGTTAGTCACATGGAAATGTGAACTAATCACATAAAGATGTGAACTATTGATGTTAAATCACATGACGATGTGAACTAGATTATTGACTCTAGTGCAAGTGGGAGACTGAAGGAAATATGCCCTAGAGGCAATAATAAAGTTGTTATTTATATTTGCTTATATCATGATAAATGTTTATTATTCATGCTAGAATTGTTTTAACCGAAAACTTAGTACATGTGTGAATACATAGACAAACAGAGTGTCACTAGTATGCCTCTACTTGACTAGCTCGTTGATCAAAGATGGTTATGTTTCCTAACCATAGACATGAGTTGTCATTTGATTAACGGGATCACATCATTAGGAGAATTATGTGATTGACTTGACCCATTCCGTTAGCTTAGCACTTGATCATTTAGTTTGTTGCTATTGCTTTCTTCATGACTTATACATGTTCCTATGACTATGAGATTATGCAACTCCCATTTACCGGAGGAACACTTTGTGTGCCACGAAACGTCACAACGTAACTGGGTGATTATAAAGGTGCTCTACAGGTGTCTTCGAAGGTACTTGTTGGGTTGGCGTATTTCGAGATTAGGATTTGTCACTCCGATTGTCGGAGAGGTATCTCTGGGCCCACTCGGTAATGCACATCACTATAAGCCTTGCAAGCATTGCAACTAATGAGTTAGTTGCGGGATGATGTATTACAGAACGAGTAAAGAGACTTGCCGGTAACGAGATTGAACTAGGTATTGAGATACCGACGATCGAATCTCGGGCAAGTAACATACCGATGACAAAGGGAACAATGTATGTTGTTATGCGGCTTGACCGATAAAGATCTTCGTAGAATATGTAGGAGCCAATATGAGCATCCAGGTTCCGCTATTGGTTATTGACCGGAGACATGTCTCGGTCATGTCTACATAGTTCTCGAACCCGTATGGTCCGCACGCTTAAAGTTTCGGTGACGATTGTATTATGAGTTTTTGTGTTTTGATGTACCGAAGGAAGTTCGGAGTCCCGGATATGATCATGGACATGACGAGGAGTCTCGAAATGGTCGAGACATAAAGATCGATATATTGGATGATTATGTTCGGACACCGGAATGGTTTCGGGGAGTTTCGGACATATACCGGAATACCAGGGGGTTACCGGAACCCCCCGGGGAGTTTAATGGGCCATGTTGGGCCTTAGTGGATAAGAGGAGGGGCGGCTAGGTCAGGCCGCATGCCCCCTCCCCCTCTAGTCCGAATTGGACAAGGAGGGGGGGGGCAGCGCCCCCCTTTCCTTCTTCTCTCTCCTTCCCTTCCTTTCCCCCTCCTACTCCAACTAGAAAAAGAGGGAGTCCTGCTCCCGATGGGAGTAGGACTCCTCCCTGCCGTGCCCTCCCCTGGCTGACCGCTTCCTCCCCCTGGTCCCTTATATACGGGGGCAGGGGGCACCTCTAGACACAACAATTGATCTCTTGATCTCTTAGCTGTGTGCGGTGCCCCCTCCACCATATTCCACCTCGATCATATCACAGTGGTGCTTAGGCGAAGCCCTGCGTCGGTAGCAACATCATCACCGTCACCACGCCATCGTGCCGACGGAACTCTCCCTTGAAGCTCTGCTGGATCGGAGTTCGCAGGATGTCATCGAGCTGAACGTGTGCTGAACTCGGAGGTGCCGTACGTTTGGTACATGGATCGGTCGGATCGTGAAGACGTACGACTACATCATCCGCGTTGTGCTAATGCTTCCGCTTTCGGTCTACGAGGGTATGTAGACAACACTCTCCCCTCTCGTTGCTATGCATCACCATGATCCTGTGTGTGCGTAGGAATTTTTTTTGAAATTACTACGTTCCCCAACATTTTTTGCTCTATGGAACACATAAGTTTGGAGCCTCCTCTAGTTCTAGTTCTAGTTCTAGTTCTAGTTGATCCTAGTTGATCTAATTAGAGCTAGACCTAGATCCTCTAATCCTCATAATTAGGATCCCACCATGGTTCTAATCTCATCCCTCTAATTCTCCAGCGACGATTAGCTCTGGACGGCGAAGCACTGTCGGATCGCGTGATCGTTCATCGACAGTTTGAGGGATTCCAAGTACGATCTACACCGACACGTTCTTCTTCCACGACAACTCGGTGATGGTAACGATCATGATCCTAGCCTGTAATGCATCTTCATATTGATCTTGGGTGTGCATAGGTGCGATTTTTTTGTTTTCTACCACGTTTCCCAACAGTGGCATCATGAGCAGTTTTATGAGTAGGTGCAGGTTGCGATCTAGATCACATGTGGATGTGAGGGTTTGATGTTCCTGCTAATGCTCCCTCGAGTGTTTCTTT
This sequence comes from Triticum aestivum, assembly GCF_018294505.1. Lineage (NCBI taxonomy): Eukaryota > Viridiplantae > Streptophyta > Magnoliopsida > Poales > Poaceae > Triticum > Triticum aestivum. The sequence continues at coordinate 79,864,864 of NC_057800.1, forward strand.
GGTTCAATTCATTGGCTGCATGGTGAGGCTTTATAGAAAGTTTTGACAATCGCTCGGCTCTGGCTGTCGATGATTTGCTAACAGTTCTTTGGCCCTCATCATCGTCAAGAATAGTGAACCGTCGCGTACATAATAGGGTGCTGAAGATGGACGATCTTCTAGGGGGTCACACGTATTTGACGAAGTTTAGTATGTGGCTAGAGATTTTTAATTAATTTTCGTCCCTCACACACCCCAAAACTTAATCTAGCATCAAGAATTATTGCCTATGTTGTGGACGTAAGTAGCTAGTATTATTTGTTAAAAATGGTTAACCACATAATTAAAATTTGCTAAAACCAATTAGAGGACGTCTAACTTGGTTTTGCAGAGTATGCATATGATGTGGTATAGCCTTCGTCATTATAACTAGGTTATATATGAGATGGTTATATGTTGTAATGTTAAGTGGCCTGCGCGTCACGGCATGATGGCCGAAGCAACAAGATTGCCATGTTAATGTAAATATCATAGACATAGCCTACATGTTACAATTGACGATGGCAAGCATACATGGAGGACCCCGACGCAGAGAAGGTGTACTAGGCGCGGGATGAGGAGCTATAATTTCGTGCCACAACAATGTTTTCTGAAACGGTTGCTATGACAACATTTTCTGAAATTGCCGCCATGACATTGTTTTTGAAACGGTTGCCACGGTAACAAAATATTGGCCATCACGACGCTTCAACTGAAGATCGAAGATGGCCATGAAGGATTCCTGGCGCCCATGGCTATACCATATCATACTTTTATGAATTTCCTAAGATGTTTATCCCTTTGTTGTTTGCACCCTTTGATTGCGCAGTAGTCAATTATTAGGGTGATCTCTCACAACAAATATTAAGTTAAAAATGTGCTCTTCCAGTGCTGCAACCATCTATAAAATGTGGCCTTTCGCAGTACTACATGCTACCATGAGTACAAACAAGAAGTGAAGTGTAAGGCGGGTGAGGTAGGACTTCACAGCAGAAACACTTGGTTGTCTTAAGTTCTAGCAAAAAAGTTTTGAGCTCAAAGCACGAAGCATCGAAACATGAACAAGAGTCATATGGTGATATGATCGGAAAAAGATTGCCCACCTGTTGAAATTCACATCATATGAGATGCTACCATCCATGGGTGTGAATGAGATCAGGATCTTGAATCACCCACTTTCAATTATGAGAGATATTGATTTGAGTGGAAGTGCACTTTATATTAAATTTTGTTTAAACACTAGTGCAACATTAATTATTAATAAATGTCTAAGTGAATCTTGTGTTTTATTGTTTTAGATCAAATGGCTTTCAATAGTTTTAATTTAGCACCTTGTTTGAGAAATAAAATTTGTCTGCAAATGGTGGAAACTATGAAGATTGGATACACACTCTGAGGTATGTTCTCAAAAGTGCTAAGAATATGTGCTTGATCAATCACTTGGTGACTACCCGGTACCAGGAGCGTCTCAAGATGTCATCAATGTGTTCATATCTCACAAGAATGATTTCAGTGTTGTCAAAAGTATTACGCTATCTTGCATGGATCAAGTGCTACATGAACATTTTGAACATCTCAGTGCTGTTGAAATTATTGAAGCACTGGAAGTTCTGTATCATGAAGATCTAGCCGAAGTTCATGGGATAACTAAAGCATTGGATGCATGCAAAATAGCTTAAGTTGGCGAGGGAAGTGTTAGGCTTGCAGGCTATTATGATAGTATCAATGTAATGGAAATAGATTTTCCCAAGACACCGGAAAATGGTTTGATCCTTTCATCGCTTCATGAAGCGATGCTAAAAAACCACGGGTTGTTGTACGAGGAAAAGTTGCTTGCAAAAATGACAAAAAGTTTCAAAATAAAACGCAACGCCAAGACGAACAAGGGTGGAGCTTCTTGCGAGACTATTTGTTTTTACTACAAAGAGAAATGACACTGGAAAAGAAATTGCGTGAAGTATCTGGCAGATAAGAAGAGTTCACCTTCTGGTAAAGGTATAGAAGTTATACAAGTTAATGTTATTGGTAATTGAAAGGATCGATATAGTCGACTAGAGAGGGGGGGGGGTGAATAGGCAACTAACAATTTTTAGCTTTTCTTTACCAATTTAAACTTTGCATCAAAGTAGGTTGTCTAGACATGCAACTAGGTGAGCAACCTATATGATGCAACAACAACAAGCACACAAGAAAGCAAGAGATGCAACACAATATAAGCTTGCACAAGTAAAGGTACGAGATAACCAAGAGTGGAGCCGGAGAAGACAAGGATGTGTTACCGAAGTTCCTTCCTTTTGAGGGGAAGTACGTCTCCGTTGGAGCGGTGTGGAGGTACAATGCTCCCCAAGAAGCCACTAGGGCCACCGTATTCTCCTCACGCCCTCACACAATGCGAGATGTCGTGATTCCACTATTGGTGCCCTTGGAGGCGGCGACCGGACCTTTACAAACAAGGTTGGGGCTCTCTCCACAATTGAATTGGAGGCTCCCAACGAAACCATGGAGCTTCACCACAATGGAATATGGCTCCGAGGTGATCTCAACCATCTAGGGTGCTCAAACACCCAAGACTAACAAGATCCGCAAGGGATTAGTGGGGGGAATCAAATTTCTCTTGGTGGAAGTGTAGATCTGGGCCTTCTCAACCAATCCCCAAAGAATCAACAAGCTTGATTGGCTAGGGAGAGAGATTTGGCGAAAATGAGCTTTGGAGCAACAATGGAGCTTAGGGAAAAAGAGGTCAATCAACTTGGAGAAGAAGACCTCCTTTTATAAGGGGGAAACAATCCAACCGTTACCCCCGCTCAGCCCCGTACAGAGCGGTACTACTGCTGGGGGCAGCGGTACTACCGCGCAGATTGAGGAAAGCCAAAGGCAGAGTGGGATCTGGAACCAGGGCGGTACTACCGCTTACGAGCTGTACTACCGCCTCTACTGCCGCTACCAGTGCTGCAAAACTCGACACGAGAGGCGACACCCTCGAGTCGAGGCGGTAGCAGCACAGAACAGCAGCGGTACTACAACCGAGAGCTCCAGGCGATACTACCGCTATGGAGTGGTACTGCCGCTTGTAGCTCTTGAGCGGTACTACCGCTGGGGTCCGCGGTACTACCGCTGGGACCGGATTTCATAGAGAAAGCAATGAGGGACCCACCAGCGAAGCGGGAAGGCATAGAGGGTGCAAAGGAGATGTGTACGTGTTGATTCCACCCTAGCCTATCCAATGCAGACCCCCTCTTGATAGTACAGTGACCCCTACGAAACAAGTCCACCAAAATTGAAACGAAAGAGCTACACCGTCTTTGCATAAAACTCCGGGGGAAAGAAATCGTCTCGTGCCAAAGGATGAATCTCTGAAATACTCAATGCACACGATTAGTCCGCAAAGGCGTTGTCATCAATCACCAAAACTACTTAGAGAGAGACATGCCTTAACAATCTCCCCCTTTTTGGTGGATTGATGACAACACGGGATTTGCACAAAGGAACGACAAGAAAGTAAATGAATCCCCAAACTACAAAATATAATCAGAGCTCCCCTTGAATGTGTGCAACTAATTAGAGGTGCTTTTGGAATGCAAAGCACACGCATTAGGATCAACACTCCCCCTATATTTTATAGTCTGACAGTATTAGCAATAAATAATGGAACATATAGAGCTAGTGTCAGTGTCAAAATCGGCGGATCTCGGGTAGGGGGTCCCGAACTTTGCGTCTAAGGCGGATGGTAACAGGAGGCAGGGGACACGATGTTTTACCCAGGTTCGGGCCCTCTTGATGGAGGTAAAACCCTACATCATGCTTGATTTATTCTTGATGATATGAGTATTACAAGAGTTGATCTACCACGAGAGCGGAGAGGCTAAACCCTAAAAGGTAGCCTATGGTATGATTGTATGTTGTCCTACGGACTAAAACCCTCCGGTTTATATAGACACCGGAGGGGGCTAGGGTTACACAAGGTCGGTTACAAAGGAGGAGATATACATATCCGTATTGCCTAGCTTGCCTTCCACGCCAAGTAGAGTCCCATCCGGACACGAGACGAAGTCTTCAATCTTGTATCTTCATAGTCCAACAGTCCGGCCAAAGGATATAGTCCGGCTATCCGGAGACCCCCTAATCCAGGACTCCTTAGTAGCCCCTGAACCAGGCTTCAATGACGATGAGTCCAGCGCGCAGTGTTGTCTTCGGCATTGCAAGGCGGGTTCCTCCTTCGAATATACCACGGAAGAATTTGAATACAAGGATAGTGTCCGACCCTGCAAAAATAAGTTCGACATACCACCGTAGAGAGAATAATATTTCCACAAATCTAATCTGCTGACACGTTTTGGCAACATGACATCATGCCATGGCCCGATAATTATTCGAACCGTCTTTCCTTAACCAGCCCCACACATAACGCGAGGCGGTTTCTTGACACGTCTTGTCAAAGCAGAGATCGTGTTCCCCTTATTACGGGATTCTCATCAATACGGACATGGGTAACCCAACCGCGCCTAGGACTCCTAGATTTTAGGCAAGTCCCAAACAACCATGAGGAGGACGCTTGATATTCACCCTCTTTATAAAGGGACAAGGCTTTTACTTTTTTCCTCCCGTGCTCAATCGAATCCTTCCCCCGCCTTGAGTTCTAACACCCAAAGCCCAGGTCAGGTGCTCCTGACCTTCAATCATGTCCGGATCCAGCCTCCAGGGCCGGTGGATGCCCTCCTCCGTCACGGAAGAGGATATCAAGAAGTTGAGGGAGGCAAGATACCTGACCGCCGAAGTTTCGCATCGGCTGCCTGCCCAAGGGCAGGTCGTCCCTACTCCTGAACCCAATGAAGACGTCATGTTCATCTCCCACTTCCTCCGAGGACTAGGCCTCACTCTGGATCCCTTCGTTAGGGGTTTGATGTTCTATTACGGGCTAGATTTCCATGATCTAGCCCCAGATTCCTTTCTCCACATATCGGCCTTTATTGTCGTATGTGAGGCCTTCCTCCGCATTACCCCTCACTTCGGCCTGTGGCTCAAGACCTTCGATGTGACTCCGAAGACGGTCGAGGGGCAGCATGCAGCGTGCGGAGGTGCATTAATAAGCAAGATCGCTGGAGCTCCATGGCCAAAGGGTTCCTTTCCAGAGGTGTCCAGATTATGGCAACGGGAGTGGTTCTACGTCACCGCTCCCAGAAGTGCCAAGTGGGTAGCTTCCCCGCCTTTCGCTCGGGCCCTCCACCACAACTGATGTCATGGATCAGTAGGGGGCTGAGCTGGGGTCCAGCCAAGGATGTGCCCATACTGCAGAGCCGCATCCGAGATCTCTTCAGGGAGATTTTAGTTTGGTTATGGTAGTGCAAGTCATGCTGGTTCGTCGAGTCCAGCCTTGCAAACGCCGGCCCCTCCGTATGTGGGAATTCAACCCGGAAGGACCGCGCACCATCCAGAACTTCCTCGGCCTGACGCACGAGGAGTTGTACAAATCGTTCTTTGGACCCCAAGCAGAGTGTCCGGACACTACCGAAGACGTGGGCCTAAGCAGCAACCGCACCGCGGCCCAAGTAAGTAATCCCATGGCCGAACACACCATCTTTTTATTTATCATGACATCATTCTGAAGATTCGCTCTTTGACCAGGACTGGATAGCAAAGGCGAAGATGATCCGGTGTTCGGTCCCCCTTCCTGAAGGCTTGGACAATCCGGTGCTAGAAAAGATGCTTGAGCCAGCACCCTACTCGGTGCCCTGAAAGGAAGATGAAGGTGGGAATAAAGAGGGCGAAAGCGGGCCTCCACCGCTACCTATTCCAACCGAGGGAATGAGCGCCTCCGTGAGGGAGGATAACCAAGGGGAAGAATCTGATGTTCCCTCGCCGCGGGGGAGGAAGAGGACTACCTCTGAAGATCCGGAAACCAAAGTTTCCAAACGGGAGAAGAAAACTTCACCAGAGGGTCCTGCCTCGGAGGGTGCTCTTGCCGCACAAAGTCCGCGCGGGGATCAGCCCTCTAACGAGATGTAAGTAATAAAAAAGTACTTAGTAGTGAAGATATACTACCTTACCTTTGAGGAGAATGACCGAAGCATTTATCTTGCAGTTCGGATCTTAGCCCTTCTCAGCAGAGCTCGTCTTCGGGGGATCTTCTTCCGAAGATGATGGAGAGCAAAACGCCTCCCCCGGATTCCCCGGCTCAAGAAGCGTGCGACCTTGAAGTGTCGTCGCGGAGGGTCACTCCGGATCCGGTGAGGTCAGAAGATAATCCTATGGTCGCCCGAAGTCCCCAGTATCCGGCTCTTGAAGAGAGCAACCAAAAGAATCCGGCACCGTCTGGTATGCGGTCGGACGCACTGAGGGATCTGCTAGAGCGAGCCACTATCTCAGAAGAGCACCGTACATTGATGGGTACGGTGATTGAAAGGATTTCATCCGCCGAAAGCGGGTTGCATGAAGCCTTTATGAGTCTACTGACGGGCTTTGAGGTACGTGAAATGATATACATTTGTGATAGTACCGCACATTTTTAGGTGTGTCGTGTGTAGATAGTAGCCCCTGAGACTCTGGTTGTCATCGGGAACGGTGGCGAACAGAGGATCATAGTCCCAGGTAATAACCAGACCGCCTTTATGTGCAGGTGTCTGAAGCTCCGGTGGCTAGCCGGACTCATGGGGTTGCCGAACTAAAGCGGCGACTGGATGCGGCGGATGCCGACATCGAGCTTGTTAACAAGCGGCTTGATGAGGCATAGGGTACGTGATGTTTATAGTGAATGTCACATAGTAAGAGCAGCGTGATGCCAGTATCTTTAATATGTTGTGACTGCAGATGGAGCTGCCACCATGGAGGCCCTGCGGGCGGAGCTTGCCCAGCCAAGTAGCAAGCAAGGAGTAGTAATGCGGCCGCTTTGAAGGCGGCCGAAGAGTTGAGAGCCGAGAAGGCCACGCATAGCGAGAGCAAAGAGAAAATGGCCAAAATGGCTGTGAAGTTAAAAGACACTGCCAACCACTGCCAGTTTCTTGAAGAAGAAAACCGGGCGAAGGCTACGGACCTCGAAAAGGCCACAATGGCGACCAAAGACACCCGCTCTGCAATGAGAGCAAAGAAGGAGGAACTGCGTGAAGCCGGGGACATTGTGGCTGGGAAGCCCTTTATGTTGTGGAGGAAGTTCGAGGATCCGCGGTATGCCCCTCTGGATCGGCTGTGGAGTTCGACCGACGCATATCTGGACTTGGCGGCGAGCGCTGCCGATGCGGCCGAATACTTCCGAGTTCAAACATATCGTGAAGTGGACAAGCTATTCTGGTCGCAATTTAACGTTCTAGAGCGTCCGCTTCCATTGACTGATCAACTTGTCGAATGGGCCGAACTCAATAGATTGTCCGGACTCGCCATGAGGTCTGTCGTGGATCATCTGTGGCCGGAAAGGCCAAAGCCGAACAGCTATTTTAGCTTGGTGCGGCAGTTCCTTGGTGCGGCGCCATGCATTAATGCAATGAAGAGGTCGGCGTGCATAGAAGCCTCGCAGATGGCCCTTGCCCGTGTCAAAACATACTGGGCGGAGATGGACGCCACCTCTGTCACGGCGCAGGGTTCGACCATAAGCCGAGTGGCTGCCGAGCACTATTTTGAAGAAGTTCTTGAGGGTGCTCGTTTGATAGAGGCCTAGTGCTCAAAGAATTTCATGTTTGAGTGACATGTATTCCCATTGTAAAAACAACGTTTTATTGAATTTATCAAGGCTGTATTTATACTTTTGCCCGAAAGTATTGTGATGCCTCATGTGCGGCCGTTTATGTATACATGTATATAACCTGAAAGATTACAGTCGTCGGCTTCAGCCCCCACGCATATAATGCAGGGGTGTTCACAGAAGACGCGTATTCACACTTAATCCAACGTCTTGGTCCTATTAAGGAGGTGATAGCGCAGCGAACTAGGCAACCGGACTATAATGCTTTAACACTTTCACTTAGCCAAAGGAGTTTGACAGTGGGGCTACTATATAGCCCCTGGTGGCTTTGCACTCATCCGGATTCGGGGTGCGTACATGCCTGGCCGGGAAACGACCCTTCGTTAATGAGAAGGAATCCCGAAGATTCCAATAGGTCATCGGGTGGTTGACCAGTCTCATGCTATATCATGACAGTCAGTTTTCGGCTTTCTCTATTGAGGTGCTCGTCCGGATGAACCAGGGCACAATCGCAGTAGTTCTCCTGGTGCCGCCTTAGCCGATAGAGCGGAACGTAAGGCAGAAAAACACAGGAGCTGGGCAAACCCAACATTTGACCAAAGACATGATTCGGAGCTGATGCATATAAGGCCAAACTCGCGATGCCGAACACTCCCTAAGGTATTCGGTCTTTTATGGTGTAAACCGAGCCTAAACAGTGCCCTTTGTAATAAGCCCCTGGTGTCCAGGTACATGCATTATTCTGACATGGCCACATGCCAAGACGTTAGTATCCTTCTCAATTGTACTGAGAATTCAAGGGATGTGTAGCAACAAGAGCCAGTAAAAAGGTTTACGCAGGGTCTTAATCTAAAAATAATCCTTGGAATGGGTCCCTGCTGCACGTCTGCGCTCGTGTCTCCGTTGTGCTGTATCCTCGACGGGTGTAGCACGATGGTCATCTATAAAAGAGAGGAACTTAGTTGAAAAAGTTTTCGCACAAAAAGGTAGGTTATACTAAAGAAACCATGTACAATGCAAGATGAGTAAGATTGAGCCTAATTGCCACTTGTTTGCGCACGTTGAGCCCCTTGTATTGTACTAGGGGTATGGCCATCGAACCTGTATTAATTACATATAGCTGCGCCGGACTCGTCTAACCACGTCTGTGGTCTTAACGACCTGTCGATTGCTTGAGTTGGTGAGGCCGTTTAGTGTGCGGCTGCCAAGGCGGCCACACTGCCTTCGGCGCTCAAGGAATGCTCAATATTTCCATTTACTGTAATGATGCCGCATGGACCGGGCATCTTAAGCGTGAGGGAAGCGTAATGCGGTATTGCGTTAAAGCGAGCGAAAGCTTCGTGTCCGAGTAGTGCTTGATAGCCACTTTGGAACGGAGCGATGTGGAAGATTAAATTTTCACTACGGAAGTTATCGGGGAAGCCGAATATAACCTCTAGTAGCAGGGAGCCCTTGGAATGAGCCTTTGGACCTGGCGTTACTCCTTTAAAGGTAGCATTGCTGTGGCAAATATTTGTTGGGTCTATCCCCATTTTGCGGACTGTATCTTGATATATCAAAATTAAACTGCTGCCGCCATCCATCAGGACTCGCGTGAAGTGGTATCCGCCAATTATTGGATCTAATACCAAGGCAGCCCATCCTGCATGCCGGATACTTGCCGAGTAGTCCCGATGATCGAAGGTGATCGATTGAGACGACCAGTGGCGGAGCTCCGCGGTGATAGGCCCTGGGGCATGTTTCTCTAAAGGTGCGCTTTGTTTCTCCCTTTTATCACGTGTAACACGTTGACTGTTTTGACTTCTGGTGGGAATTTCTTCTGTTCCCCTGTGTTTTGCTTGCGAGGCTCGTCCTCGTCTTCACTTGGTGTATCCTGCCCCTTGTGTTCGGCGTTGAGCTTGCCGGACTGTTTGAAGACCCAACATTCTCTGTGGGTATGATTTGCAGGTTTATCAGGGGTGCTATGGATTTGACATATTTGGTCTAGAATTTTGTTTAGGCTGGATAGTTCATCTCTGTTGCCTTTGGAGGGCGGCTTTTGCTGACCTGGCCGAGAGCTTCTGAATCCGGCGTTTATCGCCGTGCTCTTCGGTCTGTCTTCTTTATTCCAGCGCTTATTATTGCTGCGTCATGATTTCCCGTTTCCATCCCTGACTTCGGATGTACTTGGGTCGCTGGTGCTGCATCGGGCTAACCAGCTGTCCTCGCCCGCGCAAAAGCGGGTCATGAGGCTTGTTAATGCTGCCATTGTTCTCGACTTTTCTTGACCGAGGTATCTGGCAAGCCATTCGTCTCGAACGCTATGCTTGAAAGCTGCTAAGGCTTCGGCGTCCGAACAATTGACTATTTGGTTCTTTTTAGTGAGGAACCTGTTCCAAAGTTTTCGGGCTGACTCACCGGGCTGTTGAGTTATATGACTTAAATCGTCTGCATGCGCTGGTCGGACATATGTCCCTTGAAAATTTTCCCGAAAGGCGTCTTCGAGCTCTTCCCAGCTTCTGATGGAGTTTTCGGGGAGGCTTTTAAGCCAATGCCGAGCTGGCCCCTTGAGCTTGAGGGGTAAGTACTTCATGGCGTGAAGATCGTCTCCTCGAGCCAGATCATCTCCTTGAGACCCCCTAATCCAGGGCTCCCTCAGCTGGGATGCAAAAGAGTAGGAGTGAGAAAAGTATATAACAGGATAAACATGCAACTCACATACTACTAAGGTACTCGACAAAATAGATAATAAAAGGATAAGGTAGCATATGTATCACACCATATGATAGGGTACCAGATCTCACAAACACAAACCAAACAGATGCCAAATACGAGAAAAGAGTATGCGAGAAAGACATGAAAGGCAAACACGCCACACAAACACACACTCGCAACTTGACAATGACAAATCCCTAAACTCTCTCCCCCTTTGGCATCGAGACACCAAAAATGCAAAGAGCTCTACTAAGGCTCCAGGTGATAGCAAACTGAGGATCTCCAACATCACATCCCAACGGGATCGTCTGCAGCGCCATCATCAATCGGAAACTGCTCGGTGTCTGAATCGGTCCACAGGCAATGCTGCTGAACCCACTCCTCCTCATCAGTGATCTTGCCCTTAGATCCGCTGGCAACAGTTGCACTCAACTGACGCATGAGCTCCTTGTGACGACTCTTGGCCTTCTTCTTAGCCACATGAGTCATGTACTGACCATGAGACTCCATGCAGAAGAGTTTCTTCATCTTGCTCTCGAGCTTCTTTGCCCATGAGGGCTCTGCTCTAGAGGGCTCATAGTCATCGTCATCATTAGCATCAGCCTCTGTCTCCTTGTCAGCAGCTCCAGGAAGAATCCCAGAACTTGGAGCCGAGGTGCCCCAGTTCTCCTTCTTCCTCAGACGCTTGATCTCATGAGAAACTAACTCCCCAGTCTCCAGCACCACCTTAGGATAAACATGCGCCCAGGCCTTTTCAATAAGCAACATGATAAACGGTCCATAGATAGGGCACTTGCGCTCAGAGATGGCGGAGACTAGTTCAGACCACATGACATGAGAGATATCCAAGGAGTCTCTAGTGTTTTCTTCCTGCTCATGCTGGCAGAAAAGAAGCATGTCCACAAGGAAAGAGTGTACCATATCCAAGTTTCCAATGCGAGGAAAGAGGGTCTCCCTGAAGATGCGATGGAGTATGTCCAGAAATGCAGGCAGCTCATAGGTCTCCTTCTGAGTCACTGGGTGAATCTTCAAAGTACAGTATGGCCAGAGAGATTGCTTGCGAGTGGAAGTTGCATTGCGATGAGGGCGAAGCCAACTGGGTTCTCAAGACCATGATCTTCAACTCCAAGTAACTCCATGAAGGCCTTCCACTTGACAGAAAGAAGCTTGCCATTTGTCATCCATGTCAGAGTTCTTTCCTCATTTGTTCCAAGATGGACTATGGCATAAAACTAAGCCACCAAGTCAGCATCAAAGTCCTTGTTGAACTGCATGACCTTGAGAATGTTTAGCTGTGAACACATCTCAAGGGCTTCGCCAAAATAGGCAGGATCCTTCTCCATGAAGTCAGTGTCGATGGTCCGAACACCAACATAGTGATTCTTCTTTGCTTTGATCACATCGAAGTAGATGGCCCACTGAAAGCGGTTCCAGAAAGGGCGGTTGACCAAATTGGGTTCTTGATCTTCCGTATATGGGTTCCGCCGGCGCTTTTCCCAGAACTCCTTTGCAGACAACTCTGTCACAGACTTGGTCCTAGGCTTGGGCTTGTTCGCACTCTTCTTCTTCAGTTGAGGAGGAGGAGGAACACTTGATGAGGCAACCGCTGTCTCAGAGGTTCGGCAGCGCTTGGAAGTTGAACGCCCGGGGTTGACACGGCGCACATGCTGCTAAGAAGGATCATTACCTGGAACCAGACACACGGACACAAAGAACAACAGGAAAGAACGAGCATAAGCCACCAAACAAAACAACATGGATAAAAAATTGGCAGGAATATGATGGAAGTGGGCATCCGGCGGTAGTACCGCGATCAGTAGGTGGCAGCACCGCCCAAGTGGTAGTACCGCTCCAAGGGGGCGGTAGTACCGTTCGAGGCGGGGAAACAGAGGTTCCCTACTTCCGTGGTCAAATCCAGCACTATTGGGATGCCAAATTCAAAAATACTCCTACCAAATATCAATCCAAATGGTCTAATCCCCTTCTCCAAACTCAACACGAGAGGGGACACCCTCGAGTCAATGCGGTAGGAGCACATAACAGCAGCGGTACTACGGCCGAGAGCTCCAGGCGGTACTACCGCTATGGAGCGGTACTGCCGCTTGTAGCTCTTGAGTGGTACTACTGCTGGGGTCCGCAGTACTACCGCCGGGACTAGATTTCATAGAGAAAGCAACAAGGGACCCACCAGCAAAGTGGGAAGGCGTAGAGGGTGCAAAGGAGATGTGTATGTGTTGATTCCACACTAGCCTACCCAATGCGGACCTCCTCTTGATAGTACAGTGACCCCTACAAAAGAAGTCCACCAAAACTGAAAAGAAAGGGCTACACCGTCTTCGCATAAAACTCCGAGGGGAATAAATCGTCTCGTGCCAAAGGATGAATCTCTAAAATAATCAATGCACATGATTAGTCCGCAAAGGCGTTGTCATCAATCACCAAAACTACTTAGAGAGATACATGCCTTAACAATAATCTAGTCGCTGAAAATTCCAAGTCTTGGTATTTGATACTGGGTCGGTTGCTCACATTTTCAACACCACACAGGGACTATGGAAGATTCACAAGCTGGGAAAGAATAAAGTCATGATGCGTGTCGGAAATGGTGATGGGATCGCTGCTCAGGCCATCAGTGTCATGTCATTAAGTTTACCTTCAGGATTTATCTTAGAGCTGAATAATTGTTATTTTATTTTGAAGTTATGTAAGAACATTATCTCTGGATCATGTTTGATAAATGATGGTTATTCTTATAAGTCCAAGAGCAATGGTTGTTCAATATATTAAAATGATATGTTTTTATGGATTTCCACCCATGGTTGGTGTATTATTCATATTAGATCTTGAACGTGAGAAAGAACTCTATAACATTAATGCTAAATGTCTTAAGAAGACCGATAATACCACTTATATGTGGCACCACCAGAAATAATCCCAATTTCTATTACTTTGGGGTATGCAAATCATAACATGTAATAGGTGAATATAACTTGCAAGATAGGGTCAAGAACTCAAATATATTCGTGAAAACATAAACGGTCCAGATATGAAATCATGGCACTCGGGCCCTAGTGACAAGCATTAAGCACAACAAAGTCATAGCAACATCAATCTCAGAACATAGTGGATACTAGGGATCAAGCCCTAACAAAACTAACTCGATTACATGATAAATCTCATCCAACCCATCATCGTCCAACAAGCCTACGAAGGAATTACTCACTCTCGGTGGTGAGCATCATGAAATTGGTGATGAAGAAGGGTTGGTGATGATGATGACGACGAATCCCCTTCTCCGGAGCCCCGAACGGGCTCCAGATCTGGCCTCCCAATGAAGAACAAGAGGTGGTGGCGGCTCTATATCGTAAAACATGATGAGACTTCTTCTCTTATTTTTTTCTCGGGAATTCCAAATTTATAGTGCTGAGATTGGGGTCAGCGGAGCCACATGGGCCCCACAAGACACTAGGGCGCGCCCGGGCCCTGGTGCCTTGTGGGCATCAGGTGCCCCCTCTGGTGGGTCTTAGCTCCAGTATTTTTATATATTCCATAAAAATCTTCAAAAAGTATCGTCCAATTCCAAGAACATTTATTTCTGCACAAAAACAACACCATGGTAGTTCTGCTGAAAAAGTGTCAGTCTGGGTTAGTTTCATTCAAGCCATGCAAATTAGAGTCCAAAACAAGAGCAAAAGTGTTTGGAAAAGTAGATACGATGGAGACGTATCAACTCCCCCAAGCTTAACTCATTGCTTGTCCTCAAGCAATTCAGTTGACAAACTGAAAGTGATAAAGAAAAAAAATTATGAACTATTTTGTTCTTGTATCCGTATACAAGCTTAAATAGTACCCATGTTTTAAGCAAAGATCATAACTAACCATGCAAATGATAACTCTTAGAAATTATATACGGCATAATCAACCAACAAGCAATAATAATATATCTCAAATGCCAACACTTTGTCAAAACAATCATGATATAATATGACAACATGGTATCTCGCTAGCCCTTTCTGAGACTGCAAAACATAAATGCAAAGCATCTCCAAAGTTCAAGCAGTGACTAAACATTGTAATTCATGGTAGAACAGATCCAGTCATGATGCACACAACCTTAACTATACATAATGCATAAGAATGACAATAGTGCTCTCAGGACTGATGGTTGATTGATAAGGTGATGACTCAACAATAAAACTAAAATAATATAAAAGTAAATAGATAGGCCCTTCGTAGAGGGAGCAGGGATTTGCAGAGATGCTAGAGCTCGAAGGTTAAATCAGAGATAAATATAATTTTGAGAGGTATGCCTTTCTGTCAACGTCATGACTGAGAGTTATCAATATCTTCCATGCTAAACACATTAGCGACGGTTCCCAAGCGGTAAATTAAAGTTTACTCCCCCTCCACCAATAAACACAAGCTATGGCTAGCTGAATCCTCGGGTGCCCTCCATACCAACAACTTTCCGGGGAGTTTGTTTTATTATTTTGCAATTTAATCATGGGACTGGGCATCCCAATTACCAGCCCCTCTTGTGCAATGACAAGTGAATAAACACTCATCATGAGAATAAACCGCTTAGCATGGAAGATACTGACCACCACTGTCACTCCCTGAGCGGTACAATCACACAAAACATATGTTCATTTGAATATTTAGAGGTGGCACATGCAAATTTACTTGGAACGGCGGGATAATACCACATATAGGTAGGTATAGTGGACTCATCTAGAATAACTTTGGTTTAGGGATCTGGATGCACAATCATCATTCCTGCTTAGCACAGATGAAGGCTAGCAAATAGACTGAGAAGCGAACAACTAGAGAGCGAAAACGGCCATAATCATGCATTGTGAATAATAAACATTGAAATACTAGCATGAGTAGGATATAAACACCATGAACATAAATATCGTGGAGGTTATGTTGGTTTTGAATCAACCACATGCGTGAACATGTGCCAAGTCAAGCCACTTGAAACATTCTGAGGAGGATGCCATACCATCGTACTACATCATAACCATTTTAATGCATGTTGACACCCAAGATAAATCATTATCCACTCCTAGGTACTTAAGCATGGCATGAGCAACCATAATCTCTAATTGTCATCATAGACATGTTTAATCATAATATGCTAAATCATGGATGTTGAGTTAAACATATTTACAAAAACAAAAACAAGTTGAGTTCATACCCGATTTTCCTTGCCACAATCACTTCATAAAATATCGTCATTATTGCCTTTCACTTGCATGACCGAATGACACGAAAATAATAATAGTGCAAGAGTGTCGTGGACTAAGTTGGAATCCGCAAACATTTTATTCAAAGGACAAGACAAGGTAATACAGGCTCTTTGTTGGATCAACAATAATGCATATGAGAGCCACCCAACATTTTCATCGTGGTCTTCCCCTTACAACGACTCAATAAAAAGAAAAGAATTTCAGAGGAACACACAAATTTTTTTAGTTTTAGTTTTTCTTGAAGAAGGCAAATCGATGAAGGAAAAACAAAAATGAGAAAAACTATTTACACGGGAAAGCTCCCAATAGGCAAAATAAGAAACAAGAAATCTTTTTGGGTTTTCTTTTAATGCTACAACTAATTAAACAAGAAAGAAAAACTGAAAAGAAGAGAGAAATCTTTTTTGGGGTTTTCTCAAAAAAATTCAAACACACAAGACGAAAGTAGAAATAAAACTAACATGGATTATACAATGAAAGAGGATGAACACCGAAAACTGGAATGAAATGTGTGAACATGAATGTAATGTTGGTGTACTCTCCCAAGCTTAGGATTTTTCCTAGCTTTGTTAATCACCATCTATAGTAGCCATCTGGTCCAACATGGAAGTGCTGAGGCGGCAACACTTGAACGTACAAATCCTGGGCCTCGTCCTATGCTGCTGCCAAAGCGTTCCGGTACGCAAAGATTTTCGGTGGCATAACAGGGTATCCGTTCCTAGCATGATAGTAAAAAAAGTAGGTGCAAGCAACAGAATAACATCACGAGTATCCTCACTAAAAACCAAGCTATAACTAATGTGGTGAGGAGGGTCAGGGGCATCAATGAAATGGTGATCCTGCATAGACTGGTGATCTAAGTAAAGTCTAGGCAACCAATAATCATGAGGGCGTACATTAACATGAAAATGTCTCGCTAAGCGCGTAGCATAAATACCACCATGGATTTTACCCTTAGTCCTATTAGTGTGAAGGTGGCGTGCAATGATAACTCCGAGGCTATAACTTTTGTCACCGAAAAGTGCTCGGCATAAAATGGCAAGGTCAAGGGCACCGAGCATACCACCTTCCTCTCTAGCAGTCAAGCATTTCCCTATGAATAGAGCAAAGTAATGCACAATAGGAAAATGCAAACTAGTATCTCGAGCTTTCGACACGCCCCTTTCCTCTCCCATAGTTAAAGTGCAGAGAAAACCCTCAAACCCATCCGGTCTAGGCTCTCTTAATTCCCCATCAGAAGGAATCAAGCATATATCACAAAAGCAAGTGGTATTGATGAGGTTCAACATATAAATCAAAACGCACCATGGGGGGTGAGGGAGTCCTGGATTAAGGGGTCCTCGGATAGCCGGACTATATACTTTGGCCGGACTGTTGGACTATAAAGATACAAGATTGAAGACTTCGTCCCGTGTCCGGGTGGGACTCTCCTTTGCGTGGAAGGCAAGCTTGGCAATTCGGGTATGTAGATCTCCTCCCTTGTAACCGAGTCTGTGTAACCCTAGCCCCTCCGGTGTCTATATAAACCAGAGGTTTCAGTCCGTAGGACAACAACAATCAGAATTATAGGCTAGCTTCTAGGGTTTAGCCTCTACGATCTCGTGGTAGATCAACTCTTGTAATACTCATATCATCAAGATCAATCAAGCAGGAAGTAGGGTATTACCTTCATCGAGAAGGCCCGAACCTGGGTAAACACTGTGTCCCCCGCCTCCTGTTACCATCCGCCTTAGACGCACAGTTCAGGACCCCCTACTCGAGATCCCGATTTTGACACCGACATTGGTGCTTTCATTGAGAGTTCCACTGTGCCGTCACGATAAAGGCTTGATGGCTCCTTCGATCATCGGCAACGATGCGATCCAGGGTGAGGTTTTTCTCCCCAAACAGATCTTCGTATTCGGCGGCTTCGTACTGCGGGCCAACTCACTTGGCCATCCGGAGCAGATCGAGAGCTATGCCCCTGGCCATCAGGTCAGGTTTGGAAGCTTGAACTATACTGCCGACATCCGCGGAGACTTGATCTTTGATGGATTCGAACCCATGTCAGGTGCGTCGCACAGTCACGACAAGCACGACTTAGCTCTGCCGTCGGACAGTGTTCGGGAGATCACACCTGTGGCTACTCCGGCCCCCAATCCAGAGCAGATCGTGTCGTTCGAGGACGGGTGGATGGACCCTGCCACGGAGGCCGCACACTCAGCGGCGATAGAGCCGAATACCGACTTCACCTCCTATCAGACCTGTGCTACCGTACCTTTGGATTCGTCCTCGGCCATAGGCTCCAAACCGCTTGCGTCCGTGCCTATCGAATCTGTCTGGGCACCGATCATGGAGTTTACCTCCGCGGATATCTTTCAGCACTCGCCCTTGGGCGACGTGCCAAATTCATTTAGGTCTCTCTCCTTGTCAAGAGACCCTTGGCCGAACTATGTCCGGCTTGAGTGGGAAGCGGACGACGAAATTCATTCCCCACCCACCGCCCACTTAATAGCCACTGTCCACGACCTAACCGACATGCTTGATTTCGGCTCCGAAGACATCAACGGTATGGACGATGATGCAGGAGAAGAACAGGAACCACCGCCCACAGGGCGCTAGACATCCACCTCATCATATGATATATACATGCTGGACACCCCCAAAGACAGCAATGGCAATAAGGCAATGGAGGATAATCCCCTCGAGAAGCAATCTAAGCACCGGCATCTGATACGTCTCCAACGTATCTATAATTTTTGATTGCTCCATGCTATATTATCTACTGTTTTGAATGTTTATGGGCTTTATTATACACTTTTATATCATTTTTGGGACTAACCTATTAATCCAGAGCCTAGTGACAGTTTCTGTTTTTTACCGTGTTTTAGGGTTTCGAAGAAAAGGAAAATCAAACAGAGTCCAATTGACCTGAAACTTCACGGAACTCATTTTTGGAAGGAAAGAAGCCCAGAAGACTTGGAGTGCACGTCGGGGGATCTGCGAGGAGGTCACGAGGCAGGGGGGTGCGCCCACCCCCCTGGGCGCACCCTCCACCCTCGTGAGCCCCTCGTGGCCCCCCTGACGTACTTCTTCCGCCTATATATCTCCATATACCCTAAAAACATCCGGGAGCATAATAGATCAGCAGTTCTGCCGCCAGAAGCCTCCGTAGCCACCGAAAGCCAATCTAGACCCATTCCGGCACCCTGCCGGAGGGGGCAATCCTTCTCCGGTGGCCATCCTCATCATCCCGGTGCTCTCCATGATGAGGAGGGAGTAGTTCTCCCTCGGGGTTGAGGGTATGTACCAGTAGCTATGTGTTTGATCTCTCTCTCTCTCTCTCGTGTTCTTGATTTGGCACGATCTTGATGTATCGCGAGCTTTGCTATTATAGTTGGATCTTATGTTTCTCCTTCCCCTCTAATCTCTTGTAATGAATTGAGTTTCCCCTTTGAAGTTATCTTATCGAATTGAGTCTTTAAAGATTTGAGAACACTTGATGTATGTCTTGCCGTGCGTATCTGTGGTGACAATGGGATACCACGTGATTCACTTGATGTATGTTTTGGTGATCAACTTGCGGGTTCCGCCCATGAACCTATGCATAGGGGTTGGCACACGTTTTCGTCGTGATTCTCCGGTAGAACTTTGGGGCACTCTTTGAGGTCCTTTGTGTTGGTTGAATAGATGAATCTGAGATTGTGTGATGCATATCGTATAATCATACCCACGGATACTTGAGGTGACATTGGAGTATCTAGGTGACATTAGGGTTTTGGTTGATTTGTGTCTTAAGG
This sequence comes from Triticum aestivum, assembly GCF_018294505.1. Taxonomy (NCBI): domain Eukaryota; kingdom Viridiplantae; phylum Streptophyta; class Magnoliopsida; order Poales; family Poaceae; genus Triticum; species Triticum aestivum. The sequence goes on from NC_057800.1 coordinate 79,884,276, forward strand.
TGTTATTCTAGTACGAACTCTAGGGCTGTTTGTGACACTTATAGGAATAGCCCAACGGATTGATTGGAAAGAATAACTTTGAGGTGGTTTCGTAACCTACCATAATCTCTTCGTTCGTTCTCCGCTACTAGTGACTTTGGAGTGACTCTTTGTTGCATGTTGAGGGAAAGTTATGTGATCCAATTATGTTATCATTGTTGAGGGAACTTACACTAGCGAAAGTATGAACCCTAGGCCTTGTTTCCTAGCATTGCAATACCGTTTACGCTCACTTTTATCATTAGTTACCTTGCTGTTTTTATATTTTCAGATTACAAATACCTTTATCTACCATCCATTTACCACTTTTATCACAATCTCTTCGCCGAACTAGTGCACATATACAATTTACCATTGTATTGGGTGTGTTGGGGACACAAGAGACTCTTTGTTATTTGGTTGCAGGGTTGCTTGAGAGAGACCATCTTCATCCTACGCCTCCTACGGATTGATAAACCTTAGGTCATCCACTTGAGGGAAATTTGCTATTGTCCTACAAACCTCTGCACTTGGAGGCCCAACAACGTCTACAAGAAGAAGGTTGTGTAGTAGACATCAAGCTCTTTTCTGGCGCCGTTGCCGGGGAGGTGAGTGCTTGAAGGTATATCTTTAGATGTTGCAATCGAGTCTTTTAGTTTCTTGTTTTATCACTACTTTAGTTTATAAAAGAAAACTATAAAAATGGAATTGAGTTTGTCTCATACGCTTCGCCTTTTTAATATCTTTCGTGAGTATGATGGAAAGGATAATTGTGCTCAAGTGCTAGAAGAAGAAATCTATAAAATGTTTGGCACTAAATATTTGAATGATGAGCATGATTGCAATGTTGTTAGTATGAATTCCTTGAATATCCATGATGCTAATGATATGCAAAGCCACAAGCTTGGGGAAGCTATGTTTGATGAAGATGATATTTTTTGTCCCCCAAGTTTTGATGAGCAAATTTATTATGATGAAAGCATGCCTCCTATCTATGATGATTATTTTGATGACACATATGCTTTAAAGAATAATAATAACAATGAACCTTGTCATCTTGATCTTAATTTTCAATCACATGGTAGTTATTTTGTTGAGTTTGCTCCCACTATTATTCATGAGAAGAATTTTGCTTATGTGGAGAGTAGTAAATTTTCTATGCTTGTAGATCATGAAGAGAATGCTTTCAGTGCTGGTTATATTGTTTAATTCATTCATGATGCTACTGAAAATTATTATGAGGGAGGAATATATGCTTGTAGGAATTGTAATAATATCAAGTTTCCTCTCTATGTGCTTAAAGTTTTGAAGTTATGCTTGCTTTACCTTCCTATGCAAGTTGATTCTTGTTCCCATAAGTTGTTCGCTCACAAAATCCCTATGCATAGGAAGTGGGTTAGACTTAAATGTGCTAGTCATATTCTTCAAGATGCTCTCTTTATGCTACAATTCTTATCCTTTATGTGCGCATCGTTGAAACCATCATGCCTAGCTAAGGGCGTTAAACGATAGCGCTTGTTGGGAGGCAACCCAATTTTATTTTAGCTCCTTGCTTTTTGTTCCTGTTAAATAATAAATAATCCATCTAGCCTCTGTTTAGATGTGGTTTTATGCTTTTAATTAGTGTTTGTGCCAAGTAGAACCTTTGGGAAGACTTGGGTGAAGTCTTTATGACCATGCTGTCAAAAACAGAAACTTTAGTGCTCACGAGAATTGCTGCCATTTTTATTTGGAAGTGATATTTAGTTAATTATTTTTGAAAATGATTAATAGATAAATTACTCAGGTCCAGCAATTTATTTGAGAATTTTATGTGTTCCATAAGTATACGTTTGATCCAGATTACTACAGACTGTTCTGTTTTTGACAGATTCTGTTTTTCGTGTGTTGTTTACTTATTTTGATGAATCTATGGCTAGTAAAAGAGTTTATAAACCATAGAGAATTTGGAATACAGTAGGTTTAACACCAATATAAATAAAGAATGAGTTCATTACAGTACCTTGAAGTGGTGATTTATTTTCTTATACTAACGGAGCTTACAAATTTTCTACTTTAAGTTTTGTGTTGTGAAGTTTTCAAGTTTTGGGTAAAGATTCGATGGACTATGGAATAAGGAGTGTCAAGAGCCTAATCTTGGGGATGCCCAAGGCACCCCAAGGTAATATTCAAGGATAGCCAAGAGCCTAAGCTTGGGGATGCCCCGTAAGGCATCCCCTCTTTCGTCTTCGTTCATCGGTAACTTTACTTGGAGCTATATTTTTATTCAACACATGATATGTGTTTTGCTTGGAGCGTCAATTTATTTTATTAGGATTTGCTTGCTGTTATTTATAATAATGTTTTGCATCTTTTATTGAAATAAAAGTGGCATTGATAGCCTTTACTATGCCTATGTTACAAGTATACATGTTGCTGTTTGAAAACAGAAAGTTTACCGCTGTTGCAATAATTCCCTAGAAAAGTCATAATGTGATAAAATGTCGAAACCTTTTGCATATTAAGCTCTGATAAATTTACTACAGTGGGAATTTTCTTTCATAATTTTGGAGCTAGGGAAGTATGGATGTTGCTGCATTCTTTACAAACTATCCTGTTTAGGCAGATTACTGTTATGTTTGCATTGTTTGCATATGTTTGGTTCTTTAATGATTCTATTTGAGGATAGGACTATTAAATATGCAGAGGTATTTAGTATGCAATGTTGAATAATAATTTTAGTGATTTTCTACAGTAGAGTATGATAAGGTTTTTGCAATGGTTTATACTAACTTATCTCACGAGTCCTTGTTGAGTTTTGTGTGGATGAAGCTTTTGAGATTTAGGGAGACCGTGATATGAAAGGAATTAAGGAGACACAAAAGCTCATGCTTGGGGATGCCCAAGGAACCCCAAGATAACATTTCAAGAAGTCTCAAGCGTCTAAGCTTGGGGATGCCCCGGTTGGCATCCTACCTTTCTTCTTCAACAAACTATCGGTTAGTATCGGTTGATCCTAAGTTTTGCTTCTTCACATGATGTATGCTATTCTTAGATGTCATTTTATTTAGTTTTGCTTGCTGTTTGAATAAAGTATCAAGGTCTGAAATTATTGAATGGGAGAGTCTTCACATAGTTGCACAATTATTCGACTACTCATTGATCTTCACTTATATCTTTTAGAGCATGGTGGTAGTTTTATTTTGAAGAAATAGATGAACTCTCATGCTTCACTTATATTATTTTGAGAGTCTTAATAGCATGGTAATTTGCTTAAAATCCTAATATACTTGGTATGCAAGATTAATAATAAAAGTTTCTTATGAGTGTGTTGAATACTATGAGAATTTTGATACTTGATGATTGTTTTGAGATATGGAGATGGTGATATTAAAGTCATGCTAGTTGAGTAGTTGTGAATTTGAGAAATGCTTGTGTTGAAGCTTGTGATTCCCGTAGCATGCACGTATGGTGAACCGTTATGTGATGAAGTCGGAGCATGATTTATTTATTGATTTTCTTCCTTATGAGTGGCGGTCGGGGACGAGCGATGGTCTTTTCCTACCAATCTATCCCCCTAGGAGCATGCGCGTAATACTTTGCTTTGATAACTTGTAGATTTTTGCAATAAGCATATGAGTTCTTTATGACTAATGTTGAGTCCATGGATTATATGCACTCTCACCCTTCCACCATTGCTATCCTCTCTTGTACCGCACACCTTTCGCCGGTATCATACACCCACCATATACCTTCCTCAAAACAGCCACCATACCTACCTATTATGGTATTTCCATAGCTATTCCGAGATATATTGCCGTGCAACTGTTGGATTTCGTAGTAATTTCAAAAAATTCCTACGCACACGCAAGATCATGGTGATGCATAGCAACGAGAGGGGGAGAGTGTGATCTACGTACCCTTGTAGATCGACAACGGAAGCGTTAACTTGGTTGATGTAGTCGTACGTCTCCACTGTCCGACCGATCAAGCACCGAATGTTGGGGAACGTTGCAGAAAATTAAAATTTTTCCTACGGTTTCACCAAGATCCATCTATGAGTTCATCTAAGCAACGAGTCTAGGGAGAGAGTTTGCGTCTACATACCACTTGTAGATCGCGTGCGGAAGCTTGCAAGGTGATGATGTAGTCGTACTCGACGTGATCCAAATCACCGATGACCTGCGCCGAACGGACGGCACCTCCGCGTTCAACACACGTACGGAACAGCCACGTCTCCTCTTCTTGATCCAGCAAGGGAGGGAGGAGAGGTTGAGGGAGATGGCACCAGCAGCAGCACGACGGCGTGGTGTTGATGGAGCTGCAGTACTCCGGCAGAGCTTCGCTAAGCACTATGGAGGTGGAGGAGGTGTTGGGGAGGGAGAAGGAGGCAACCAAAGGCCAGGGCGTTCAGGTATGAAGTCCCTCCTCTCCCCCACTATATATAGGGGTGCCAAGGGGGGGTGGCCGGCCCTAGGAGATCCAATCTCCTAGGGGGTGCGGCGGCCAAGGGGGGTTTTCCCTCCCCCCAAGGCACCTAGGAGGTGCCTTACCCTCCTAGGACTCTTGCCCCCCTTGAACCCTAGGCGCATGGGCCTATGTGGGGCTGGTGCCCTTGGCCCATTAGGCCAAGGCGCACCCCCACCAGCCCATGTGGCCCCCCGGGACAGGTGGACCCACCCGGTGGACCCCCGGGACCCTTCCGGTGGTCCCGGTACAATACCGATAACCCCGAAACTTGTCCCGATGCCCGAAACAGGACTTCCCATATATAAATCTTTACCTCCGGACCATTCCGGAACTCCTCGTGACGTCCGGGATCTCATCCGGGACTCCGAACAACATTCGGGTTACTGCATATACATATCCCTACAACCCTAGCGTAACCGAACCTTAAGTGTGTAGACCCTACGGGTTCGGGAGACATGCAGACATGACCGAGACTCTCTTAGTCAATAACCATCAGCGGGATCTGGATACCCATGATGGCTCCCACATGCTCCTCGATGTTGTCATCGGATGAACCACTATGTCGAGGATTCGATCAAACCCTGTATGCAATTCCCTTTGTCAATCGGTACGTTACTTGCCCGAGACTCGATCGTCGGTATCCCAATACCTTGTTCAGTCTCGTTACCGGCAAGTCACTTTACTCGTACCGTAATGCATGATCCCGTGTCCAACACCTTGGTCACACTGAGCTCAATATGATGATGCATTACCGAGTGGGCCCAGAGATACCTCTCCGTCATACGGAGTGACATAATCCCAGTCTCGATCCGTGTCAACCCAACAGCTACTTTCGGAGATACCTGTAATGCACCTTTATAGTCACCCAGTTACGTTGTGACGTTTGGTACACCCAAGGCACTCTTACGGTATCCGGGAGTTACACGATCTCATGGTCGAAGGAAGAGATACTTGACACTTGCAAAGCTCTAGCAAAACGAACTACACGATCTTTTATGCTATGCTTAGGATTGGGTCTTGTCCATCACATCATTCTCCTAATGATGTGATCCCGTTATCAACGACATCCAATGTCCATAGTCAGGAAACCATGACTATCTGTTGATCACAACGAGCTGGTCAACTAGAGGCTTACCAGGGACATAGTGTGGTCTAAGTATTCACACGTGTATTACGATTTCCAGATAATACAGTTATAGCATGAATAAAAGACAATTATCATGAACAATGAAATATAATAATACTTTTATTATTGCCTCTAGGGCATATTTCCAACAGTCTCCCACTTGCACTAGAGTCACCAATCTAGTTATATTGTGATGAATCGAACACCCATAGAGTTCTGGTGTTGATCATGTTTTGCACGCGAGAGAGGTTTAGTCAGTGGATCTGCGACATTCAGATCCGTGTGCACTTTGCAAATCTCTATGTCTCCATCTTGAACATTTTCACGGATGGAGTTGAAACGACGCTTGATGTGCCTGGTCTTCTTGTGAAACCTGGGCTCCTTTGCGAGGGCAATAGCTCCAGTGTTGTCACAGAAGAGTTTGATCGGCCCCGACGCATTGGGTATGACTCCTAGGTCGGTGATGAACTCCTTCACCCAAATCGCTTCATGTGCTGCCTCCGAGGCTGCCATGTACTCCGCTTCACACGTAGATCCCGCCACGACGCTCTGCTTGCAGCTGCACCAGCTTACTGCTCCACCATTCAACATATACACGTATCCGGTTTGTGACTTAGAGTCATCCAGATCTGAGTCGAAGCTAGCGTCGACATAACCCTTTACGACGAGCTCTTCGTCTCCTCCATAAACGAGAAACATGTCCTTTGTCCTTTTCAGGTACTTCAGGATATTCTTGACCGCTGTCCAGTGTTCCTTGCCGGGATTACATTGGTATCTTGCTACCAAACTTACGGCAAGGTTTACATCGGGTCTGGTACACAGCATGGCATACATAATAGATCCTATGGCCGAAGCATAGGGGATGACACTCATCTCTTCTTTATCTTTTGCCGTGGTCGGTGACTGAGCTGAGCTCAGTCTCATACCTTGTAACATAGGCAAGAACCCCTTCTTGGACTGATCCATTCTGAATCTCTTCAAAATCTTATCAAGGTATGTGCTTTGTGAAAGACCTATGAGGCGTCTCGATCTATCTCTATAGATCTTGATGCCTAATATATAAGCAGCTTCTCCAAGGTCCTTCATTGAAAAACACTTATTCAAGTAGGCCTTAATGCTGTCCAGAAATTCTATATTATTTCCCATCAGAAGTATGTCATCTACATATAATATGAGAAATGCTACAGAGCTCCCACTCACTTTCTTGTAAACGCAGGCTTCTCCATAAGTCTGCATAAACCCAAACGCTTTGATCATCTCATCAAAGCGAATGTTCCAACTCCGAGATGCTTGCACCAGTCCATAAATGGATCGCTGGAGCTTGCATACTTTGTTAGCGTTCAGAGGATCGACAAAACCTTCCAGCTGCATCATATACAGTTCTTCCTTAAGATGCCCGTTAAGGAATGCTGTTTTGACGTCCATCTGCCATATCTCATAATCATAGTATGCGGCAATTGCTAACATGATTCGGACGGACTTTAGCTTCGCTACGGGAGAGAATGTCTCGTCGTAGTCAATCCCTTGAACCTGTCGATAACCCTTAGCGACAAGTCGAGCTTTATAGATGGTAACATTACCATCCGCGTCCGTCTTCTTCTTAAAGATCCATTTGTTTTCTATCGCTCGCCGATCATCGGGCAAGTCTGTCAAAGTCCATACTTTGTTTTCATACATGGATTCTATCTCGGATTTCATGGCTTCAAGCCATTTGTTGGAATCCGGGCCCGCCATTGCTTCTTCATAGTTCGAAGGTTCATTGTTGTCTAACAACATGATTTCCAGGACAGGGTTGCCGTACCACTCTGGTGCGGAACGTGTCCTTGTGGACCTACGAAGTTCATCAGTAACTTGATCCGAAGTACCTTGATCATTATCATGGTTTTCCTCTTCAGTTGGTGTGGGCATCACAGGAATGGTTTCCTGTGCTGCGTCACTATCCCTCTCAAGAGGTAGTACTTCATCGAGTTCTACTTTCCTCCCACTTACTTCTTTCGAGAGAAACTCTTTTTCCAGAAAGCATCCGTTCTTGGCAACAAAGATCTTGCCTTCGGATCTTAAGTAGAAGGTATACCCTATAGTTTCCTTAGGGTATCCTATGAATACGCATTTTTCCGACTTGGGTTCGAGCTTTTCAGGTTGAAGTTTCTTGACATAAGCTTCGCATCCCCAAACTTTTAGAAACGACAGCTTAGGTTTCTTCCCAAACCATAATTCATACGGTGTCGTCTCAACGGATTTAGACGGTGCCCTATTTAAAGTGAATGTAGCTGTCTCTAGAGCGTATCCCCAAAATGATAGCGGTAAATCGGTAAGAGACATCATAGACCGCACCATATCCAATAGAGTGCGATTACGACGTTCGGACACACCGTTTCGCTGAGGTGTTCTAGGCGGTGTGAGTTGTGAAACGATTCCACATTTATTTAAGTGTGTACCAAATTCGTGACTTAAGTATTCTCCTCCACGATCTGATCGTAAGAATTTTATCTTTCGGTCACGTTGATTCTCCACCTCATTCTGAAATTCCTTGAACTTTTCAAAGGTCTCAGACTTGTGTTTCATTAAGTAGACATACCCATATCTACTCAAGTCATCTGTGAGAGTGAGAACATAATGATATCCTCCGCGAGCCTCAACGCTCATTGGACCGCACACATCGGTATGTATGATTTCCAACAAGTTGGTTGCTCGCTCCATTGTTCCGGAGAACGGAGTCTTGGTCATTTTGCCTAAGAGGCATGGTTCGCACGTGTCAAACGATTCATAATCAAGAGACTCTAAAAGTCCATCGGCATGGAGCTTCTTCATGCGCTTGACACCAATGTGACCAAGGCGGCAGTGCCACAAGTATGTGGGACTATCGTTATCAACTTTAAATCTTTTGGCATCTACACTATGAACATGTGTAATATTACGCTTGAGATTCATTAAGAATAAACCATTGACCATCGGAGCATGACCATAAAACATATCTCTCATATAAATCGAACAACCATTATTCTCAGACTTAAATGAGTAGCCATCTCGTATTAAACGAGATCCAGATACAATGTTCATGCTCAAACTTGGCACTAAATAACAATTATTGAGGTTCAAAACTAATCCCGTAGGTAAATGTAGAGGCAGCGTGCCGACGGCGATCACATCGACTTTGGAACCATTCCCGACGCGCATCGTCACCTCTTCCTTTGCCAGTCTCCGTTTATTCCGCAGCTCCTGCTGTGAGTTACAAATATGAGCAACGGCACCGGTATCAAATACCCAGGAGTTACTACGATTACTGGTAAGGTACACATCAATCACATGTATATCAAATATACCTTTGGTGTTGCCGGCCTTCTTATCCGCTAAGTATTTGGGGCAGTTCCGCTTCCAGTGACCCTTCCCCTTGCAATAAAAGCACTCAGTCTCAGGCTTGGGTCCATTCTTCGACTTCTTCCCGGTAACTGGCTTACCAGGCGCGGCAACATCTTTGCCGTCCTTCTTGAAGTTCTTCTTACCCTTGCCCTTCTTGAACTTAGTGGTCTTATTGACCATCAACACTTGATGTTCTTTCTTGATTTCAGCCTCTGCTGACTTCAGCATCGAGAACAATTCAGGAATGGTCTTTTCCATTCCCTGCATGTTGTAGTTCATCACAAAGCTCTTGTAGCTTGGTGGGAGCGACTGGAGGATTCTGTCAATGACCGCCTCATCTGGGAGGTTAATGTTCAGCTGGGTCATACGGTTGTGCAACCCAGACATCTTCAGGATGTGCTCACTGACAGAACTGTTTTCCTCCATCTTACAACTGTAGAACTTGTCGGAGACATCATATCTCTCGACCCGGGCATGAGCTTGAAAAACTAGTTTCAGCTCTTCGAACATCTCATATGCTCCGTGATGCTCAAAACGCTTTTGGAGCCCCGGTTCTAAGCTGTAAAGCATGCCGCACTGAATGAGGGAGTAATCATCAGCGCGAGACTGCCAAGCATTCATAATGTCTTGGTTCTCTGGGACGGGAGCGTCACCTAGCGGTCCTTCTAGGACATATTGTTTCCTGGCAGCTATGAGGATGATCCTCAGGTTCCGGACCCAGTCCGTATAGTTGCTGCCATCATCTTTCAGCTTGGTTTTCTCTAGGAACGCGTTGAAGTTCATGTTGACATTAGCGTTGGCCATTGATCTACAAGACATATTTGCAAAGGTTTTAGACTAAGTTCATGATAATAAAGTTCTAATCAAATTATGAACTCCCACTTAGATTAGACATCCCTTTAGTCATCTAAGTGTTACACGATCCGAGTCGACTAGTCCGTGTCCGATCATCACGTGAGACGGACTAGTCATCGTCGGTGAACATTTTCATGTTGATCGTATCTTCCATACGACTCGTGTACGACCTTTCGGTCTCCGTGTTCCGAGGCCATGTCTGCACATGCTAGGCTCGTCAAGTTAACCCTAAGTGTTTTCGCTGTGTAAAACTGTCTTACACCCGTTGTATGTGAACGTAAGAATCCATCACACCCGATCATCACGTGGTGCTTAGAAACGACGAACTGTAGCAACGGTGCACAGTTAGGGGAGAACACTTCTTGAAATTTTATAAGGGATCATCTTATTTACTACCGTCGTCCTAAGTAAACAAGATGCATAAATCATAATAAACATCACATGCAATTATAGTTGTGACATGATATGGCCAATATCATATAGCTCCATTGATCTTCATCTTCGGGGCTCCATGATCATCTTGTCACCGGCTTGACACCATGATCTCCATCATCATGATCTCCATCATCGTGTCTTCATGAAGTTGTCACGCCAACGACTACTTCTACTTCTATGACTAACGTTTAGCAATAAAGTAAAGTAGTTTACATGACGTTATCCAATGACACGCAGGTCATACAAAAAATAATGACAACTCCTATGGCTCCTGCCGGTTGTCATACTCATCGACATGCAAGTCGTGAATCCTATTACAAAGAACATGATCTCATACATCACAATTCATCATTCATCACAACTTCTGGCCATATCACATCACATGATCAATCGCTGCAAAAACAAGTTAGACGTCCTCTAATTGTTGTTGCATCTTTTACGTGGCTGCAATTGGGTTCTAGCAAGAACGTTTTCTTACCTACGAATCACCACAACGTGATTTTGTCAACTTCTATTTACCCTTCATAAGGGCCCTGTTCATCGATTCCGCTCCAACTAAGGTGGGAGAGACAGACACCCGCCAGCCACCTTATGCAACTTGTGCATGTCAGTCGGTGGAACCGGTCTCACGTAAGAGTACGTGTAAGGTTGGTCCGGGCCGCTTCATCCCACAATACCGTTGAGCAAGAAAAGACTAGTGGAGGCAAGTAAGATGACAAAATCCACGCCCACAACAAATTGTGTTCTACTCGTGCAAAGAGAACTACGCATAGACCTAGCTCATGATGCCACTGTTGGGGAACGTTGCAGAAAATTAAAATTTTTCCTACGGTTTCACCAAGATCCATCTATGAGTTCATCTAAGCAACGAGTCTAGGGAGAGAGTTTGCGTCTACATACCACTTGTAGATCGCGTGCGGAAGCTTGCAAGGTGATGATGTAGTCGTACTCGACGTGATCCAAATCATCGATGACCTGCGCCGAACGGACGGCACCTCCGCGTTCAACACACGTACGGAACAGCCACGTCTCCTCTTCTTGATCCAGCAAGGGAGGGAGGAGAGGTTGAGGGAGATGGCACCAGCAGCAGCACGACGGCGTGGTGTTGATGGAGCTGCAGTACTCCGGCAGAGCTTCGCTAAGCACTATGGAGGTGGAGGAGGTGTTGGGGAGGGAGAAGGAGGCAACCAAAGGCCAGGGCGTTCAGGTATGAAGTCCCTCCTCTCCCCCACTATATATAGGGGTGCCAAGGGGGGGTGGCCGGCCCTAGGAGATCCAATCTCCTAGGGGGTGCGGCGGCCAAGGGGGGTTTTCCCTCCCCCCAAGGCACCTAGGAGGTGCCTTACCCTCCTAGGACTCTTGCCCCCCTTGAACCCTAGGCGCATGGGCCTATGTGGGGCTGGTGCCCTTGGCCCATTAGGCCAAGGCGCACCCCCACCAGCCCATGTGGCCCCCCGGGACAGGTGGACCCACCCGGTGGACCCCCGGGACCCTTCCGGTGGTCCCGGTACAATACCGATAACCCCGAAACTTGTCCCGATGCCCGAAACAGGACTTCCCATATATAAATCTTTACCTCCGGACCATTCCGGAACTCCTCGTGACATCCGGGATCTCATCCGGGACTCCGAACAACATTCGGGTTACTGCATATACATATCCCTACAACCCTAGCGTAACCGAACCTTAAGTGTGTAGACCCTACGGGTTCGGGAGACATGCAGACATGACCGAGACTCTCTCAGTCAATAACCATCAGCGGGATCTGGATACCCATGATGGCTCCCACATGCTCCTCGATGTTGTCATCGGATGAACCACTATGTCGAGGATTCGATCAAACCCTGTATGCAATTCCCTTTGCCAATCGGTACGTTACTTGCCCGAGACTCGATCGTCGGTATCCCAATACCTTGTTCAGTCTCGTTACCGGCAAGTCACTTTACTCGTACCGTAATGCATGATCCCGTGTCCAACTCCTTGGTCACTTTGAGCTCAATATGATGATGCATTACCGAGTGGGCCCAGAGATACCTCTCCGTCATACGGAGTGACAAATCCCAGTCTCGATCCGTGTCAACCCAACAGCTACTTTCGGAGATACCTGTAATGCACCTTTATAGTCACCCAGTTACGTTGTGACGTTTGATGCACCCAAGGCACTCTTACGGTAGCCGGGAGTTACACGATCTCATGGTTGTAGGAAGAGATACTTGACACTTGCAAAGCTCTAGCAAAACGAACTACACGATCTTTTATGCTATGCTTAGGATTGGGTCTTGTCCATCACATCATTCTCCTAATGATGTGATCCCGTTATCAACGACATCCAATGTCCATAGTCAGGAAACCATGACTATCTGTTGATCACAACGAGCTGGTCAACTAGAGGCTTACCAGGGACATAGTGTGGTCTAAGTATTCACACGTGTATTACGATTTCCGGATAATACAGTTATAGCATGAATAAAAGACAATTATCATGAACATTGAAATATAATAATACTTTTATTATTGCCTCTAGGGCATATTTCCAACACCGAAACCACGGCACGTCCGAGTTCTAGCACACGTTCAGCTTGATGACGATCCCCGGACTCCGATCCAGCAAAGTGTCGGGGAATAGTTCCGTCAGCACGACAGCGTGGTGACGATCTTGATGTACTACCGTCGCAGGGCTTCGCCTAAGCACCGCTACAATATTATCGAGGACTATGGTGGAAGGGGGCACCGCACACGGCTAAGAATATGATCACGTGGATCAACTTGTGTCTCTAGGGGTGCCCCGTGCCTCCGTATATAAAGGCTCAAGGGGGGGGGGGGCTGGCCGGCCAAGAGGTGGCGCGCCAGGAGGAGTCCTACTCCTTCCGGGAGTAGGACTCCCCCCCTTTCCTAGTTGGAATAGGATTCGCGGAGGGGGGAAAAGAGGAGAGAGAGGAGGAAGGGGGGCCGGCCCCCTCTCCTTGTCCTATTCGGACCAAAGGGGGGGAGGGGCGCGCGGCCCATCTCTGGCCACCTCTCCTCTCTTCCACTAAGGCCCACTAAGGCCCATATACCTCCCGGGGGGTTCCGGTAACCTCCCGGTAATCCGGTAAAATCCCGATTTCACCCGGAACGCTTCCGATATCCAAATATAGGCTTCCAATATATCAATCTTTATGTCTCGACCATTTCGAGACTCCTCGTCATGTCCGTGATCACATTCGGGACTCCTAACAAACTTCGGTACATCAAAATGCATAAACTCATAATATAACTGTCATCGTAACCTTAAGCGTGCGGACCCTACGGGTTCGAGAACAATGTAGACATGACCGAGACATGTCTCTGGTCAATAACCAATAGCGGAACCTGGATGCTCATATTGGCTCCTACATATTCTACGAAGATCTTTTATCGGACAGACCGCATAACAACATACGTTGTTCCCTTTGTCATCGGTATGTTACTTGCCCGAGATTCGATCGTCGGTATCCAATACCTAGTTCAATCTCGTTACCGGCAAGTCTCTTTACTCGTTCCGTAATACATCATCCCGCAACTAACTCATTAGTTGCAATGCTTGCAAGGCTTCAGTGATGTGCATTACCGAGAGGGCCCAGAGATACCTCTCCGACAATTGGAGTGACAAATCCTAATCTCGAAATACGCCAACCCAACATGTACCTTTGGAGACACCTGTAGAGCTCCTTTATAATCACCCAGTTACGTTGTGACGTTTGGTAGCACACAAAGTGTTCCTCCTGCAAACGGGAGTTGCATAATCTCATAGTCATAGGAACATGTATAAGTCATGAAGAAAGCAATAGCAACATACTAAACGATCGGGTGCTAAGCTAATGGAATGGGTCATGTCAATCAGATCATTCAACTAATGATGTGATCCCGTTAATCAAATGACAACTCTTTGTCCATGGTTAGGAAACATAACCATCTTTGATTAACGAGCTAGTCAAGTAGAGGCATACTAGTGACACTCTGTTTGTCTATGTATTCACACATGTATTATGTTTCCGGTTAATACAATTCTAGCATGAATAATAAACTTTTATCATGATATAAGGAAATAAATAATAACTTTATTATTGCCTCTAGGGCATATTTCCTTCAGCAACTTTCCACCGTTCCGTTTATTATGACACGCTTCATCATTGTCATATTGCTTAGCATGATCATGTAGTTGACATTGTATTTGTGGCAAAGCCACCATTCATAATTATTCATACATGTCACTCATGCATCATTGCACATCCCGGTACACCGCCGGAGGCATTCATATAGAGTCATATCTTGTCTTAAGTATCGAGTTGTAAATCTTGAGTTGTAAGAAAATAAAAGTGTGATGATTATCATTATTAGAGCATTGTCCCAGTAAGGAAAGGATGATGGAGACTATGATTCCCCCATAAGTCGGGATGAGACTCCGGACGAAAATAAAAAAATAAAAGAGGCCAAAGAAGCCCAAATAAAAAAAGAAGAGAAAAGAGGCCATAAAAAAGAGAGAAATTCCCAAATAAAAAAATAAAAAAATGAGAGAAAAAGAGAGAAGGGACAATGTTACTATCCTTTTACCACACTTGTGCTTCAAAGTAGCACCATGATCTTCATAGTAGAGAGTCTCTCATGTTATCACTTTCATATACTAGTGGGAATTTGACATTATAGAACTTGGCTTGTATATTCCAATGATGGGCTTCCTCAAAATGCCCTAGGTCTTCGTGAGCAAGCAAGTTGGATGCACACCCACTTAGTTTCTTTTGATGAGCTTTCATATACTTATAGCTCTAGTGCATCCGTTGCATGGCAATCCCTACTCACTCACATTGATATCTATTGATGGGCATCTCCATAGCCCGTTGATACACCTAGTTGATGTGAGACTATCTTCTCCCTTTTTGTCTTCTCCACAACCACCATTCTATTCCACCTATAGTGCTATGTCCATGGCTCACGCTCATGTATTGCGTGAAGATTGAAAAAGTTTGAGAACATCAAAAGTATGAAACAATTGCTTGGCTTGTCATAGGGGTTGTGCATGATTTAAATACTTTGTGTGGTGAAGATAGAGCATAGCCAGACTATATGATTTTGTAGGGATAGCTTTCTTTGGCCATGATATTTTGAGAAGACATAATTGCTTTATTAGTATGCTTGAAGTATTATTATTTTTATGTCAATATGAACTTTTGTCTTGAATCTTATGGACCTGAATATTCACACCACAATTAAGAAGAATCACATTGAAATTATGCCAAGTAGCACTCCACATCAAAAATTCTGTTTTTATCATTTACCTACTCGAGGACGAGCAGGAATTAAGCTTGGGGATGCTGATACGTCTCCAACGTATCTATAATTTTTGATTGCTCCATGCTATATTATCTACTGTTTTGAATGTTTATGGGCTTTATTATACAGTTTTATATCATTTTTGGGACTAACCTATTAACCCAGAGCCCAGTGCCAGTTTCTGTTTTTTTACCCTGTTTTAGGGTTTCGAAGAAAAGGAAAATCAAACAGAGTCCAATTGACCTGAAACTTCACGGAACTCATTTTTGGAAGGAAAGAAGCCCAGAAGACTTGGAGTGCACGTCGGGGGATCTGCGAGGAGGTCACGAGGCAGGGGGCGCGCCCACCCCCTAGGCGCGCCCTCCACCCTCGTGAGCCCCTCGTGCCCCCCTGACATACTTCTTCCACCTATATATCTCCATATACCCTAAAAACATCCGGGAGCACAATAGATCGAGAGTTCCGCCGCCAGAAGCCTCCGTAGCCACCGAAAGCCAATCTAGACCCATTCTGGCACCCTGCCGGAGGGGGCAATCCTTCTCCGGTGGCCATCTTCATCATCCTGGCGCTCTCCATGACGAGGAGGGAGTAGTTCTCCCTCGGGGCTGAGGGTATGTACCAGTAGCTATGTGTTTGATCTCTCTCTCTCTCGTGTTCTTGATTTGGCACGATCTTGATGTATCGTGAGCTTTGCTATTATAGTTGGATCTTATGTTTCTCCTCCCCTCTACTCTCTTGTAATGAATTGAGTTTCCCCTTTGAAGTTATCTTATCGGATTGAGTCTTTAAAGATTTGAGAACACTTGATGTATGTCTTGCCGTGCGTATCTGTGGTGACAATGGGATACCACGTGATTCACTTGATGTATGTTTTGGTGATCAACTTGCGGGTTCCGCCCATGAACCTATGTATAGGGGTTGGCACACGTTTTCGTCGTGATTCTTCGGTAGAACTTTGGGGCACTCTTTGAGGTCCTTTGTGTTGGTTGAATAGATGAATATGAGATTGTGTGATGCATACCATATAATCATACCCACGGATACTTGAGGTGACATTGGTGTTGGAAATATGCCCTAGAGGCAATAATAAATTAGTTATTATTATATTTCCTTGTTCATGATAATCGTTTATTATCCATGCTAGAATTGTATTGATAGGAAACTCAGATACATGTGTGGATACATAGACAACACCATGTCCCTAGTAAGCCTCTAGTTGACTAGCTCGTTGATCAATAGATGGTTACGGTTTCCTGACCATGGACATTGGATGTCATTGATAACGGGATCACATCATTAGGAGAATGATGTGATGGACAAAGACCCAATCCTAAGCCTAGCACAAGATCATGTAGTTCGTATGCTAAAGATTTTCTAATGTCAAGTATCATTTCCTTGGACCATGAGATTGTGCAACTCCCGGATACCGTAGGAGTGCTTTGGGTGTGCCAAACGTCACAACGTAACTGGGTGGCTATAAAGGTACACTACAGGTATCTCCGAAAGTGTCTGTTGGGTTGGCACGAATCGAGACTGGGATTTGTCACTCCGTGTAAACGGAGAGGTATCTCTGGGCCCACTCGGTAGGACATCATCATAATGTGCACAATGTGATCAAGGAGTTGATCACGGGATGATGTGTTACGAAACGAGTAAAGAGACTTGTCAGTAACGAGATTGAACAAGGTATTGGGATACCGACGATCGAATATCGGGCAAGTAACATACCGATAGACAAAGGGAATTGTATGCGGGATTGATTGAATCCTCGACATCGTGGTTCGTCCGATGAGATCATCGAGGAGCATGTGGGAGCCAACATGGGTATCCAGATCCCACTGTTGGTTATTGGCCGGAGAGTCGTCTCGGTCATGTCTACGTGTCTCCCGAACCCGTAGGGTCTACACACTTAAGGTTTGGTGACGCTAGGGTTATAAAGATATTAGTATGCGGTAACCCGAAAGTTGTTCGGAGTCCCGGATGAGATCCCGGACGTCACGAGGAGTTCCGGAATGGTCCGTAGGTAAAGAATTATATATAGGAAGTGCTATTTCGGCTATCGGGACAAGTTTCGGGGTCACCGGTATTGTACCGGGACCACCGGAAGGGTCCCGGGGGTCCACCGGGTGGGGCCACCTGCCCCGGGGGGCCACATGGGCTGTAGGGGGTGCGCCTTGGCCTGTATGGGCCAAAGGCACCAGCCCCAAGAGGCCCATGCGCCAAGAGATAAGGGAAAGAAAGAGTCCTAAAGGGGGAAGGCACCTCCGAGGTGCCTTGGGGAGGATGGACTCCTCCCTGGCCGCACCCTTCCTTGGAGGAAGGGCCAAGGCTGCGCCCCCCCTCTCCCTTGGCCCTATATATAGTGGGGGGAAGGGAGGGCAGCAACACCTGAGCCCTGGCGCCTCCCTCTCCCTCCCATGACACATCTCCCTCCCCCCGCAGCGCTTGGCGAAGCCCTGTTGGAATCCCGCTACTTCCACCACCACGCCATCGTGCTGCTGGATCTCTATCAACCTCTCCTCCCCCCTTGCTGGATCAAGAAGGAGGAGACGTCGCTGCTCCGTACGTGTGTTGAACGCGGAGGTGTCGTCCGTTCGGTGCTAGGATCATCGGTGATTTGGTTCACGACGAGTACGACTCCATCAACCCCGTTCTCTTGAACGCTTCCGCGCGCGATATACAAGGGTATGTAGATCCACTCCTCCCTCATTGCTAGATGACTCCATAGATTGATCTTGGTGACACGTAGGAAAATTTTGAATTATTGCTACGTTCCCCAACAGTGGCATCATGAGCTAGGTCTATGCGTAGTTTCTATGCACGAGTAGAACACAAAGTAGTTGTGGGCGTTGATTTTGTTCAATATGCTTGCCGTTACTACTCTTATCTTGATTCGGCGGCATCGTGGGATGAAGTGGCCCAGACTGACCTTACACGTACTCTTACATGAGACTGGTTCCACCAACTGACATGCACTAGTTGCATAAGGTGGCTAGCGGGTGTCTGTCTCTCCCACTTTAGTCGGATCGGATTCGATGAAAAGGGTCCTTATGAAGGGTAAATAGCAATTGGCATATCACGTTGTGATTTTTGCGTAGGTAAGAAACGTTCTTGCTAGAAACCCATAGCAGCCACGTAAAACATGCAAACAACAATTAGAGGACGTCTAACTTGTTTTTGCAGGGTATGCTATGTGATGTGATATGGCCAAAAGGATGTGACGAATGATATATGTGATGTATGAGATTGATCATGTTCTTGTAATAGCAATCACGACTTGCATGTTGATGAGTATGACAACCGACAGGAGCCATAGGAGTTGTCTTAATTTATTTATGACCTGCGTGTCAACATAAACGTCATGTAATTACTTTACTTTATTGCTAACCGTTAGCTGTAGAAGTAGAAGTAATAGTTGGCGAGACAACTTCATGAAGACACGATGATGGAGATCATGATGATGGAGATCATGGTGTCATGCCGGTGACGATGATGATCATGGAGCCCCGAAGATGGAGATCAAAAGGAGCAATATGATATTGGCCATATCATGTCACTATTTGATTGCATGTGATGTTTATCATGTTTTTGCATCTTGTTTACTTAGAACGACGGTAGTAAATAAGATGATCCCTCATAATAATTTCAAGAAAGTGTTCCCCCTAACTGTGCACCATTGTGAAAGTTCGTCGTTTCGAAGCACCACGTGATGATCGGGTGTATAGATTCTTACGTTCGAATACAACGGGTGTTGACGAGCCTAGCATGTACAGACATGGCCTCGGAACACATGCGAAACACTTAGGTTAACTTGACGAGCCTAGCATGTTTAGACATGGCCTCGGAACACAAGAGACTAAAAGGTCGAGCATGAGTCGTATGGTAGATACGATCAACATGAAGATGTTCACCGATGATGACTAGTCCGTCTCACGTGATGATCGGACACGGCCTAGTTGACTCGGATCATGTAATCACTTAGATGACTAGAGGGATGTCTATCTGAGTGGGAGTTCATAAGATGAACTTAATTATCCTGAACATAGTCAATAGGTCTTCGCAAATTATGTCGTAGCTCGCGCTTCAGTTCTACTGTTTAGATATGTTCCTAGAGAAAATTTAGTTGAAAGTTGATAGTAGTAATTATGCGGACTAGGTCCGCAAACTGAGGTTTGTCCTCATTGCTTCATAGAAGGCTTATGTCCTTAATGCACTGCTCAGTGTGCTAAACCTCGAACGTTGTCTATGGATGTTGCGAACATCTGACATACACATTTTGATAACTACGTGATAGTTCAGTTAAACGGCTTAGAGTTGAGCCACCGAAGACGTTTTGAAACGTCGCGAAACATATGAGATGTTTTGAGGGCTGAAATTGGGATTTCAGGCTCATGCCCACGTCAAGAGGTATAAGACCTCCGACGATTTTCTTAGCATGCAAACTAAGGGAGAAAAGATCAATTGTTGAGCTTGTGCTCAGATTGTCTGAGTACAACAATCGCTTGAATCAAGTGGGAGTTGATCTTCCAAATGAAATAGTGATAGTTCTCCGAAGTCATTACCACCAAGCTGCTAGAGCTTCGTGATGAACTATAATATATTAGGGACATATATGATGATCCTTGAGATATTCGCGATGTTTGACACCACAAAAGTAGAAATCAAAAAGGAGCATCAATTGTTGATGGTTGGTGAAACCACTAGTTTCAAGAAGGGCAAGGGAAAGAAGGGATACTTCATGAAACGGCAATTCAGCTGCTGCTCTAATGAAGAAACCCAAGGTTGAACCCAAACCCGAGACTAAGTGCTTCTGTAATAAGGGAACAGCCACTGGAGCAGAATTACCCTAGATACTTGGTAGATAAGAAGGCTGGCAAGGTCGATAGAAGTATATTGGATATACATTATGTTAATGTGTACTTTACTAGTACTCCTAGTAGCACCAGGGTATTAGATACCGGTTCGGTTGCTAAGTGTTAGTAACTCGAAATAAAAGCTACGAAATAAACGGAGACTAGCTAAAGGTGAGCTGACGATATGTGTTGGAAGTGTTTCCAAGGTTGATATGATCAAGCATCGCACGCTCCCTCTACCATCGAGATTGGTATTAAAACCTAAATAATTGTTATTTGGTGTTTGCGTTGAGCATAGACATGATTGGATTATGTCTATCGCGATACGGTTATTCATTTAAGGAGAATAATGGTTACTCTGTTTATTTGAATAATACCTTCAATGGTCTTACGCCTAAAATGAATGGTTTATTGAATCTCGATCGTAGTGATACACATGTTCATGCCAAAAGATAGTAATGATAGTACCACCTACTTGTGGCACTGCCACGTAAGTCATATCGGTATAAAATGCATGAAGAAGCTCCATGTTGATGGATCTTTGGGCTCACTTGTTTTGAAAGGTTTGAGACATGCGAACCATGTCTATTGGTGTATATGCATGAAGAAACTCCATGCAAATGGACCGTTTGGACTCACTTGATTTTGAATCACTTGAGACATGCAAATCATACCACATGGGCAAGATGACTGAAAGCCTCGTTTTCAGTAAAATGGAACTAGAAAGCAACTTGTTGGAAGTAATACATTTTGATGTGTGCAATCCAATGAGTGCTGAGGCATGTAGTGGATATCGTTATGTTCTTACTTCACAGATGATTTGAGTAGATGTTGAGTATATTTACTTGATGAATCACGAGTCTGAATTATTGAAAGGTTCAAGTAATTTCAGGGTGAAGTTGAAAGATCGTCGTGACAAGAGGATAAAATATCTATGATATGATCATAGAGAGGAATATCTGAATTACGAGTTTGGCGCAGAATTAAGACATTGTGGAAATTGTTTCACAACTGATACAGCCTGGAACACCATAGTGTGATGGTGTGTCCGAACATCATAACTGCACCCTATTGGATATAATGCATACCATGATGTCTCTTATCGAATTACCACGATAGTTTATGGGTTAGGCATTAGAGACAACCACATTCACTTTAAATAGGGCACCACGTAATTCCGATGAGATGACACCGAATGAACTATGGTTTAGAGAAACCTAAGCTGTCATTTCTTAGAAGTTTGGGGCTGTGACGCTTATGTGAAAAAGTTTCAGGCTGATAAGCTCGAACCCAAAGCGGATAAATGCATCTTCATAGGACACCCAAAACAGTTGGGTATACCTCCTGTCTCAGATCCGAAAGCAATAAGGGATTGTTTCTAGAATCGGGTCCTTTCTCGAGGAAAAGTTTCTCTCGAAAGAATTGAGTGGGAGGATGGTGGAGACTTGATGAGGTTATTGAACCGTCTCTTCAACTAGTGTGTGGCGAGGCACAGGGAGTTGTTCCTGTGGCACCTACACCAATTGAAGTGGAAGCTTATGATAGTGATCATGAAACTTCAGATCAAGTCACTACCAAACCTCGTGGGATAACAAGGATGCGTACTACTTCAGAGTGGTACGTAATCCTGTCTTGGAAGTCATGTTGCTAGACAACAATGAACCTACGAGCTATGGAGAAGCAATGGTGGGCCTGAATTCCGATAAATGGCTCGAGGCCATAAAATCCGAGAAAGGATCCATGTATGAAAACAAAGTGTAGACTTTGGAAGAACTACTTGATGGTCGTAAGGCTGTTGGGTACATATGGATTTTAAAAGGAAGACGGACAATGATGGTAAGTATCACCATCAAGAAAGCTCGACTTGTCGTTAAGATGTTTTTCCGACAAGTTCAAGGAGTTGACTATGATGAGACTTTCTCACTCGTAGCGATGCTAAGAGTCTGTTGGAATTATATTAGCGATTACAACATTATTTATGAAATCTTGCAGATAGGATGTCAAAACATTGTTTCCTCGATGATTTTCTTGAGGAAAGGTTGCATGTGATACAACCGGAAGGTTTTGTCAATCCTGAAAGATGCTAATAAGTATGCAAAGCTCCAGCAATCCTTCTAAGGACTGGAGTAAGCATCTCGGAGTTGGAATGTATGCTTTGATAAGATGATCAATGTTTTGGGTGTATACAAAGTTTATGAGAAACTTGCATTTCCAAAGAAGTGAGTGGGAGCACTATAGAATTTCTGATGAATATATGTTGTTGACATGTTGTTAATCAGAAATGACGTAGAATTTCTGGAAAGCATATAGGGTTATTTGGAAAGTGTTTTTCAATGGAAAGCCTGGATCAAGCTACTTGAACATTGAGCATCAAGATCTATAAGGATAGATCAAAATGCTTAATGGTACTTTCAAATGAGCACATACCTTGACATGATCTTGAAGGTGTTCAAGATGGATCAGTCAAAGAAGGAGTTCTTGCCTGAGTTGTAAGGTATGAAGTTAAGACTTAAAGCTCGACCACGGCAGAAGAAAGAGAAAGGACGAATGTCGTCCCCTATGCTTTTGTCACAGGCTCTATACAGTATGCTATGCTGTGTACCGCACCTGAAGTGTGCCTTGCCATGAGTCAGTCAAGGGGTACAAGAGTGATCCGAGAATGGATCACAAGACAGCGGTCAAAGTTATCCTTAGTAACTAGTGGACTAAGGAATTTTTCTCGATGATGGAGGTGATAAAGAGTTCGACGTAAAGAGTTACGTCGATGCAAGATTAACACCTACCTGGATAGCTCTGAGTAGAGATACCGGATACATATAATGGAGCAACAATTTAGAATAGCTCCAAGTAGAACAGTTATTTGAAATGGCTCCAAATATAGCGTAGTAGCTGCATCTACAAGATGACATTGCGAAGTACATATGGATCTGAAAGATTCAGACCCGTTGACTATAACATCTCTCACAAGCATAACATGATCAAACCCAGAACTCATCGAGTGTTAATCACATGGTAATGTGAACTAGATTATTGACTCTAGTAAACTCTTTGGGTGTTAGTCACATGGGGATGTGACCTTGAGTGTTAATCACATATCGATGTGAACTGGATTATTGACTCTAGTGCAAGTGGGAGACTGTTGGAAATATGCCCTAGAGGCAATAATAAATTAGTTATTATTATATTTCCTTGTTCATGATAATCGTTTATTATCCATGCTAGAATTGTATTGATAGGAAACTCAGATACATGTGTGGATACATAGACAACACCATGTCCCTAGTAAGCCTCTAGTTGACTAGCTCGTTGATCAATAGATGGTTACGGTTTCCTGACCATGGACATTGGATGTCATTGATAACGGGATCACATCATTAGGAGAATGATGTGATGGACAAAGACCCAATCCTAAGCCTAGCACAAGATCATGTAGTTCGTATGCTAAAGCTTTTCTAATGTCAAGTATCATTTCCTTAGACCATGAGATTGTGCAACTCCCGTATACCGTAGGAGTGCTTTGGGTGTGCCAAACGTCACAACGTAACTAGGTGGCTATAAAGGTACACTACAGGTATCTCCGAAAGTGTCTGTTGGGTTGGCACGAATCGAGACTGGGATTTGTCACTCCGTGTAAACGGAGAGGTATCTCTGGGCCCACTCGGTAGGACATCATCATAATGTGCACAATGTGATCAAGGAGTTGATCACGGGATGATGTGTTACGAAACGAGTAAAGAGACTTGCCGGTAACGAGATTGAACAAGGTATTGGGATACCAACGATTGAATCTCGGGCAAGTAACATACCGATAGACAAAGGGAATTGTATGCGGGATTGATTGAATCCTCGACATCGTGGTTCGTCCGATGAGATCATCGAGGAGCATGTGGGAGCCAACATGGGTATCCAGATCCCGCTGTTGGTTATTGGCCGGAGAGTCGTCTCGGTCATGTCTACGTGTCTCCCGAACCCGTAGGGTCTACACACTTAAGGTTCGGTGACGCTAGGGTTATAGAGATATTAGTATGCGGTAAACCGAAAGTTGTTCGGAGTCCCGGATGAGATCCCGGATGTCACGAGGAGTTCCGGAATGGTCTGTAGGTAAAGAATTATATCTAGGAAGTGCTATTTCGGCTATCGGGACAAGTTTCGGGGTCACCGGTATTGTACCGGGACCACCGGAAGGGTCCCGGGGGTCCACCGGGTGGGGCCACCTGCCCCGGGGGGCCACATGGGCTGTAGGGGGTGCGCCTTGGCCTGTATGGGCCAAAGGCACCAGCCCCAAGAGGCCCATGCGCCAAGAGATAAGGGAAAGAAAGAGTCCTAAAGGGGGAAGGCACCTCCGAGGTGCCTTGGGGAGGATGGACTCCTCCCTGGCCGCACCCTTCCTTGGAGGAAGGGCCAAGGCTGCGCCCCCCCTCTCCCTTGGCCCTATATATAGTGGGGGGAAGGGAGGGCAGCAACACCTGAGCCCTGGCGCCTCCCTCTCCCTCCCATGACACATCTCCCTCCCCCCGCAGCGCTTGGCGAAGCCCTGTTGGAATCCCGCTACTTCCACCACCACGCCGTCGTGCTGCTGGATCTCTATCAACCTCTCCTCCCCCCTTGCTGGATCAAGAAGGAGGAGACGTCGCTGCTCCGTACGTGTGTTGAACGCGGAGGTGCCGTCCGTTCGGTGCTAGGATCATCGGTGATTTGGATCACGACGAGTACGACTCCATCAACCCCGTTCTCTTGAACGCTTCCGCGCGCGATCTACAAGGGTATGTAGATCCACTCCTCCCTCGTTGCTAGATGACTCCATAGATTGATCTTGGTGACACGTAGGAAAATTTTGAATTATTGCTACGTTCCCCAACAATTGGAGTATCTAGGTGACATTAGGGTTTTGGTTGATTTGTGTCTTAAGGTGTTATTCTAGTACAAACTCTAGGGTTGTTTGTGACACTTATAGGAATAGCCCAATAGATTGATTGGAAAGAATAACTTTGAGGTGGTTTCGTACCCTACCATAATCTCTTCGTTCGTTCTCCGCTACTAGTGACTTTGGAGTGACTCTTTGTTGCATGTTGAGGGAAAGTTATGTGATCCAATTATGTTATCATTGTTGAGGGAACTTACACTAGCGAAAGTATGAACCCTAGGCCTTGTTTCCTAGCATTGCAATACCGTTTATGCTCACTTTTATCATTAGTTACCTTGCTGTTTTTATATTTTCAGATTACAAATACCTTTATCTACCATCCATATACCACTTTTATCACCATCTCTTCGCCGAACTAGTGCACCTATACAATTTACCATTGTATTGGGTGTGTTGGGGACACAAGAGACTCTTTGTTATTTGGTGGCATGGTTGCTTGAGAGAGACCATCTTCATCCTACGCCTCCTACGGATTGATAAACCTTAGATCATCCACTTGAGGAAATTTGCTACTGTCCTACAAACCTCTGCACTTGGAGGCCCAACAACGTCTACAAGAAGAAGGTTGTGTAGTAGACATCAGCGTCATCGACGCCGCTCTAAGCCCCGCCATTGCAAAAGCAGCGATACCGGCACAAGAGACAATAACGCTGCGGACAGTGCCGAAGACAAATACAATCCCCTCCAGCCAGGCTTCGAGCAGGAGGATGGGCAAGCGAGCCCTAAGGAACAGGCGGCAGATGGAGAATCAGGGGATGACAATTATATGCCCCTCTCCGAAGACGAGGTGAGCCTCGGCGACGAAGAATTCATCATGCCTGAGGACCTCGTCGAGCAGGAGCGCTTCAAGCACCGGCTTATAGCGACAACAAAAAGCCTGAAGAAAAAGCAACAACAGCTTAAAGCTGATCAAGATCTGCTAGCGGATAGATGGACCGAGGTCCTGGAAGCCGAGGAATATGAACCCGAGCGCCCAACCAAAAGTTACCCAAAGCGCAGGTTGCTACCCCAACTCGAGGAGGAAGCATTAAAGCCTGCACTAACAGCGTATGGTGCGGCTGACCGGCCACCTCGTGGCCGAGACAAAGCGGCATATCAGCCCGAAGTCCAGCCCGCACCCCATCGCCAGTCAAACAAAAACACCAAGGGCCGGGGCTACACGTAGGACCTGCGAGACATATTGGAAAACAAAGCATGACATACAAGATCGATCTACGGATCACGGGGTCGTGTCCCAATGCGTGACGACGACCGTCACACCGGATATACTAAAAGCAAATCCGGCCGGGCCGAATACAGCAGACAAGACTCGTATGAACTGCGTCGTGATATAGCCCGGCACAGAGGCGCCACACACCCCCTATGCTTCACCAACGAAGTAATGGATCATGAATTCCCAAAAGGGTTTAAACCCATAAACATTGAATCATATGATGGTAAACAGACCCCACGGTATGGATTGAAGATTTCCTCCTCCACATCCACATGGCCCGCGGTGACGATCTACATGCCATCAAGTACCTCCGACTAAAACTCAAAGGACCGGCTCGGCATTGGCTGAATAGCCTGCCGGCAAACTCCATTGGCAGTTGGGAGAACTTGGAAGACGCATTCCTTGACAACTTCCAGGGCACTTATGTGCGACCACCGGATGCTGATGACTTGAGTCACATAACCCAACAGCCCGGGGAGTCAGCCAGGAAATTCTGGACTCGGTTCCTAACTAAAAAGAACCAAATTGTCGACTGTCCGGATGCTGAGGCCTTTGCGGCATTTAAGCATAACATCCGTGACGAGTGGCTCGCCCGACACCTCGGCCAAGAGAAGCCGGAGTCCATGGCCGCCCTCACGACACTCATGCCCCGCTTTTGTGCGGGCGAGGACAGCTGGCTGGCTCGCAACAACAACACATCAAGAAATCCTAGCAATTCAGATGCCAGAGATAGCAACGGCAAGCCACATCGCAACAGACACAAGCGCCACAACAACGGTGACAACGCCGAAGACACGACAGTCAATGTTGGATTCAGTAGCTCTAAATCCGGTCAGAGGAAAAAGCCGTTCAAAAGAAGCAATCTGGGCTCGTCCACTTTGGACCACATACTTGATCGCTCGTGCCAAATTCACGACACCCCCGATAAACCAGCCAACCACACCAACAGAGAATGCTGGGTGTTCAAACAGGCCGGCAAGTTGAATGCCGAAAACAAGGAAAAGGGGCTGCATAGCGACGACGAAGAGGAGCCCTGGCTGCCGAACACAGGAGGACGAAAGAAATTTCCTCCCCAAGTGAAAATAGTGAACATGATATACGTAACCCATATTCCCAAGCGGGAACAGAAGCATGCACTAAGGGACGTCTATGCGATGGAGCCAGTCGCCCCAAAGTTCAATCCATGGTCTTCTTGTCCGATCACTTTCGATCGCAGGGACCACCCTACCAGTATCCGTCATGGCAGTTCTGCCGCATTGGTCCTTGACCCCATCATCGATGGATTTCACCTCACTCGAGTCCTTATGGACGGTGGCAGCAGCCTGAACCTGCTCTATCAGGATATAGTGCGCAAAATGGGTATCGACCCCTCAAGGATCAAACCCACAAAAACCACCTTTAAAGGTGTCATACCAGGTGTAGAGGCCTATTGCACAGGCTCAATCACACTGGAAGTGGTCTTCGGATCCCCGGACAACTTCCAAAGCGAGGAGTTGATCTTCGACATCGTCCCCTTCCGCAGTGGCTATCACGCACTGCTCGGACGAACCACATTCGCCAGATTCAATGCGGTACTGCATTATGCATACCTCAAGCTCAAAATGCCAGGACCTCGCGGGGTTATAACAGTTAATGGAAACACAGAACGCTCGCTCCGTACGGAGCAGCACACTGCGTCCCTCGCAGCAAGTACAAAGCAGCCTTCTGAGGCAAACCACCAATTTGGCGATAAAGCCCCCGGACACCTTCAAGCGAGTCCGGAGTACCCTACAACAGGATCGTCCGGCACGTTCTGAGCTCACCTAGCAATTCGGCCTCCATCCTAGTCCCAGTCAAGCAGCGAAATTTGCGCCGCGCGTACATAATTACGCACTCAAGATACCATGGGCATAGGCGGAGGCACGACTATGGCACGACCCACAATGCGGCTCAACCACCTTAGGACCCGTATATCTTTACCATTTTCTTACTTTCAGGACCCTATTCTCTGAAGGCCCTCTCCGATACCCTGGTTACCGGACCCATCACGAGAAGGAAACACCAAGGAAGCAAGAAGCTTTGACGTACAAGGGAATCCCCAGGTTGTCTCTGATAACGATCGCTATACCTGTTTTACATACCCACACGCAGCCTGCCCTTGGATAGGACATGTCAAATAGTCCTATTTTTGCTTATTGCACCACGTGTACACATACGCTTTGACGTATCATTTAAATAACAATGCACATCATTAGCTTATTATTGCCTTTCTTCATCTTTTTTCCCTATATGCTCATTTACGACAAATTGCAACCGTACATTCTGGTACATCCAGTGCGCCAGGGGCTTCAGTGTACCCCATAACATGGCAAGAAAAGTCCAAACACTTTCTACAGTGCGACACCCTGAACTTATAGCATTATATGCATCAGCTCCGAATCATGTCTTGGGTCAATAGTTGGGTTTTCCCGGCTCCCACGTTTTGGTACCTTACGTTCTGCTATATCGGCTAAGGTAGCACTGGGAGAACTACTGCGATTGTGTCCCGGTTCTTTCAGACGAGCACCTCAGTAGAGAAAGCCAAAAACTGACTGTCATGATACGGCGAGAGCTGGTCGCTGTTCGAGAGGTCTCAAATCCTTAAAGATTTTTTCCGCTTCGGGCAAGGAATTGGCCTTGTCCGATTTAGGCGTATATAGCGCCCCAAGTTCGGCCATCCGAATACTAGGGGCTTCGCCAAAATTTAAAATTGTAGACTTCTATGGCTAAGTGAGAGTGATAAAGCTGTATAGTCCGATTGCCTTGTTCGCTGCGCTAAACACCTCCATAAAGGACCACATTTTTTGGATAAAGAGTGTTTAAGATTTATCCCGAACACCTCAGTACTAGTTACATGGGGGCAGAAGCCGACGACTGGCCAACTCTCAGATTTTATAAACGGACGCACAGAAGGTAATATTTTAAATCGACAAGCGTTATATAGCGCACATGAACTCGTTTTCATATTACAGGATCACATGAGTACGTTCATTCAAATATTACATCCTTAGCACATTCCTCCGCCACAAGGCGGGCACCCTTCAGGACACTGTCATAATACTTTTCGGGGTGGCGATGCTCCTTGCCCTCCGGTGGCCCCTCCTTCACCAGCTTTTCGGCGTCCATCTTCGCCCAGTGCACTTTCGCATAGACAAAGGCCCTGCGCGCACCTTCAATGTAGACGGACCGCTTTATGACTTCAAACCGTGGCAGGCATTCACAAGCTGCTTTACCATGCCGAAGTAGCTGCTAGGCAGGGGCTCGCCAAGCCACATTCGGAGTATGAGACCCTTCATGGCCATTTCGGGCGCCTTGTGAAGCTCGACCAGTTGCTTCAGCTGGTCTCTCAAGGGCACCGGATGTTCAGTCCCAGTATATTGAGACAAGAACAACTTTTCCGTCGAGCTCCCTTCCTCGGCCCGGTAGAACTCCGCGGCATCCGATACGCTGCTAGGTAGATCTGCGAACGCTCCTGGAGAGCTCCGAATTCGGGTAAGTAAAAGGAAAGTTTCCTTCACATGCTTGCTTTGCATAATGAATGCCTTACCCGCCGCTATCTTCTTGACCGCCTGAATCTCCTGGAGGGCCTTTTGAGCTTTGGCCTTGGCATTTTGTGCATTCTCAAGGGCCTTCGCAAGCTCAGACCCCTGCGTCTTAGAGTCATGCTCCCAGGACTCGTATTTTTTGAAGAAATCCTGGAGCTCTTGCTGAACCTTGCCGACTCGGGCCTCTTGCTTCTCGCGCTCGATGCGCTCCTAGGCCGCTCTGTCTTCGGCCTCGGACAACGCCTTCTTCAGGGCCGCCACTTCGGTCGTGGCCCCTAACAAAATTCATGATGATCCTATGACCTAATAACCAAATTTTTCTTTATCAATATACATACAGGGTATCACTTACCTTTGTTCTCTTTGAGCTGCCTCTTGGTAAGGCCGAGCTCTTCCTCGGACCGCTGAAGGTCCCGCTTCAGTCCAGAGACCTCCGCAGTACGAGTGGCAGCGGCCAGCAGCGAAGTCTGCTTATTCACATAGACATATTCTGATTAGACTCGTGTGATTGTTATTTGATCCTCTGTTCGGCCTTTCTTTGCGAACACCAAACAGAGCATCAAGGGCTACTGTCTATGCTGTGATATTTTCTCATAATTCGATTACTTACCTCAAAGCCTGTTAGGAGGGTGGCACAGGATTCTGTCAATCCGCTTTTGGCAGACAGAACCTTCTTGACCACCTCACTCATGATAGTGCGGTGCTCTTCATCAATGGAAGCGCCGCAAAGTGCTTCCAGCAAGTTGTCCGATGCCTCTGGATGGACAAAGGCCATCGGCACAGACGACTCGCCCCCCTTAGCAAGGGGTCACCTGACAGAATCCGGAACCACTGGAGGGTCCGGCGCAGTATCCGGCTGGGGGCCGAACTTGCTGCGGCCCCGTCATTAGAACCCACGGGAGTCTTACCCCCCATGCGCCCGGCATCCGGGATGTCGCCTCGGTCCGATGCCCTTTGAGACAACACCTCGATGTCGTCCGTGGGCCGGGGGAGGTGGCTGTCGGGAGCGAATCACTTTTTATCGCTAACTGACCCAAAGACTCATCCGAGGAAGATACGTCGATATGGGCATTGGATGGACTGCATGATCATGTTTGACATGATAAGAAGCAATAAAACAAAACATACCAGAACTATTATAGTATCCGAATACTTACGATTTCGCCAGGGGCTTGTCCCTGGGCAACCACTCCTCGTCGTTGTAAGCGGCTGTTGTGGAGTGGTCCTGAAGGAGGGTCCTTCCCTTCTTGGACCCTTCGGCCTCCCCAGATGGGGCGGCCTTCCTTTTCTTGTCCTCCCCGGTTGGGGGGAGAGAACTTTCCTCTTCCTCCTCCTTGTTTTCGTGGGAGGAGGGCACCTCGGTGTTCTCAGACGATGAGTCCGATATAACCTTGCGCCGGAGACCTTTCCTAGTCCCCGCGGCCTTCTTCTTGGCCTTCTTCTCCGGCGCCTCATAGGGCGTCGGAACCAGCATCTCCGTTAAGAGAGCCCTTGCTGGATCTTCGGGCAATAGGGCCAGATAATCGATCCGCTTCGCTGTCGCTACCCAGTCCTGTTAAAATGGCGTGGAGGCTCAGATCTCTCACATGATTATATTGGGGAAAGGAATATCTTATGAGATATAAAGAGCTTACCAGATTGGTAGGGCGCTTCACGCTGAGTCCGCGATCCTCGGTAAGGGGAGGAGGTACCTCGGCGGCCTTGAACAACACCTTCCAGACATCTTTGTGCGTCATGTCGAAAAGCTCTCGCAGCGTCTGGTGCTTGGCCGGGTCGAACTCCCACATATTGAATGCCCGTCTTTGACACGGAAGGATCCGGCGGAAGAGCATGACCTGGACCATGTTGACAAGCTTGATTTTCTTGCTTATCATATTTTTAACACAGTTCTGGAGTCCGGTCAGCTCTACCGATGAACCCCAGGATAGGTCCTTCTTTTTCCAGGAGGTGAGCCGCGTGGGGATGCCGGATCGAAATTTGGGGGCCGCCACCCAGTTGGTGTCGCATGGCTCGGTGATGTAGAACCGCCCCGATTGCCACCCCTTCACGATCTCCACATAGGAGCCTTCGAGCCAGGTGACGTTGGGCATTTTGCCCACCATGGGGCCTCCGCACTCCGCTTGCTGGCTGACCACCACCTTCGGTTTTACGTTGAAGGTCTTTAGCCACAGGCTGAAGTGAGGCTTGATGCGGAGGAAGGCCTCGCACACGACGATAAACACCAAGATGTTGAGGATGAAATTGGGGGCCAGATCATGGAAGTCTAGCCTGTAGTAGAACATGAGCCCACAGACAAATGGGTGGAGGGGAAATCCCAGTCCACGGACGAAGTGGGTGAGGAATACAACCCTCTCATGGGGTTCTGGACTAGGGACGATCTGCCCGCGTCTGGGAGCCGGTGCGCGATGTCTGCGGCCAGGTATCCGGCTTCTCGGAGCTTCGTAATGTTCTCCTCCGTAACGGAGGAGACCATCCAATTGCCTCCCGCTCCGGACATGTTTGGAATGGCTTTGCGGAGAAGATGAGAACTTGGGCACTGGAGCTCGAGTGCGCGAGAATGGATGGGCAGGGGAAGAAGAAGGCGTGGGTGAACAAGAGGAATCCTCGTCCCTTTATAAAGGCGGTAGAAACTATGCGCCTCCCCACTTGCCCCATAAAATCGCTTATTCCCCAAGTGCCACAATTGATGACACGGTTGGATTACTGATACGTCTCCAACATATCTATAATTTTTGATTGCTCCATGCTACTTTATCTACTGTTTTGGACTATATTGGGCTTTATTTTCCACTTTTATATTATTTTTGGGACTAACCTATTAACCGGAGGCCCAGCCCAGAATTGCTGTTTTTTGCCTATTTCAGTATTTCGAGGAAACAGAATATCAAACGGAGTCCAAACGGAATGAAACCTTCGGGAACGTGATCTTCTCACCAAACGTGATCCAGGAGACTTGGACCCTACTCCAAGAAGTTTCCGGGGAGGTCACGAGGGTGGAGGGCGCCCCCCCTAAGCGCGCCCCCTGCCTCGTGGGCCCCTCGGAGCTCCACCGACATGCTCCTTCCACCTATATATCTCCATATACCCTAAAAACATCCGAGAGCAACATAGATCGGGAGTTCCGCCGCCAGAAGCCTCCGTAGCCACCGAAACTCAATCTAGACCCGTTCCGGCACCCTGCCGGAGGGGGCAATCCTTCTCCGGTGGCCATCTTCATCATCCCGGTGCTCTCCATGACGAGGAGGGAGTAGTTCTCCCTCGGGGCTGAGGGTATGTACTAGTAGCTATGTGTTTGATCTCTCTCTCTCTCTCTGGTGTTCTTGAGATGATACGATCTTGATGTATCGCGAGCTTTGCTATTATATTTGGATCCTATGATGTTTCTTCCCCCCTCTTCTCTCTTGTAATGAATCGAGTTTCCCCTTTGAAGTAATCTTATCGGATTGAGTCTTTAAAGACTTGAGAACACTTGATGTATGTCTTGCCGTGGATAACTGTGGTGACAATGGGATACCACGTGCCACTTGATGTATGTTTTGGTGACCAACTTGCAGGTTTCGTGACATTGGGAACCTATGCATAGGGGTTGGCACACGTTTTCATCGTGATTCTCCGGTAGAAACTTTGGGGCACTCTTTGAGGTTCTTTGTGTTGGTTGAATAGATGAATTGAGATTGTGTGATGCATATCGTATAATCATGCCCACGGATACTTGAGGTGACATTGAAGTATCTAGGTGACATTAGGGTTTTGGTTGATTTGTATCTTAAGGTGTTATTCTAGTACGAACTCTAGGGCTGTTTGTGACACTTATAGGAATAGCCCAACGGATTGATTGGAAAGAATAACTTTGAGGTGGTTTCGTACCCTACCATAATCTCTTTGTTCATTCTCCGCTATTAGTGACTTTGGAGTGACTCTTTGTTGCATGTTGAGGATAATTTTATGATCCAATTATGTTAGTATTGTTGAGAGGACTTACACTAGTGAAAGTATGAACCCTAGGCCTTATTTCCTATCATTGCAATACCGTTTACGCTCACTTTTATCATTAGTTACCTTGCTGTTTTTATATTTTCAGATTACAAATACCTTTATCTACCATCCATATTGCACTTGTATCACCATCTCTTCGCCGAACTAGTGCACCTATACAATTTACCATTGTATTGGGTGTGTTGGGGACACAAGAGACTCTTTGTTATTTGGTTGCAGGGTTGCTTGAGAGACACTATCTTCATCCTACGCCTCCTACGGATTGATAAACCTTAGGTCATCCACTTGAGGGAAATTTGCTACTGTCCTACAAACCTCTGCACTTGGAGGCCCAACAACGTCTACAAGAAGAAGGTTGCGTAGTAGACATCAGTTACCCACACCCATATTGATGAGAATCCCGTGATAAGGGGAACACGATCTCTACTTCGACAAGACGTTCCAATAAAACCGCCTCGCAACACGTGCAGTGGCAGGCTGGGAAAAACAGTTCGTAATGACCGGACCATGACAGGATGTCACGTTATGAAAAGTCGTCAGCAAATTAGATTTGTGGAATAATATACTCTCTATAGTGTTATGTGGAATTTATATTGCAGAGCCTAACACAATCCTTGTGTTCAAAAACTTCTATGGAGTATTCGGAGAAGGAACCCGCCTTGCAATGCCGAAGACAATCTGCGTGCCGGACTCATCATCATTGAAGCCTGGTTCAGGGGCTACTGAGGGAGTCCTGGATTAAGGGGTCCTCGGACAGCCGGACTATATACTTTGGCCGGACTATTGGACTATAAAGATACAAGATTGAAGACTTCATCCTGTGTCCGGGTGGGATGCTCCTTTGCATGGAAGGCAAGCTTGGCAATTCGGGTATGTAGATCTCCTCCCTTGTAACCGACTCTGTGTAACCCTAGCCCCCTCATGTGTCTATATAAACCGGAGGGTTTAGTCCGTAGGACAACAACAATCAGAATCATAGGCTAGCTTCTAGGGTTTAGCCTCTACGATCTCGTGGTAGATCAACTCTTGTAATACTCATATCATCAAGATCAATCAAGCAAAAAGTAGGGTATTACCTCCATCGTGAGGGCCCGAACCTGGGTAAACACTGTGTCCCCCGCCTCCTGTTACCATCCACCGTAGACGCACAGTTCGGGACCCCCTACCCGAGATCCGCCAGTTTTTACACTGACAGGGGGTTCAAGCCTATTCAGGAAAAGAAAATTTTGCACAAAGGAATTGTGGGGAATCGTTGCATGGAAAACAAAAATATTTCTATGCACACGCAATGATCTATCCATGGAGATGCATAGCAACGAGGGAGAGAGTGTGTCTACATACCCTCGTAGACCGTAAGCAGAAGCGTTTCACAATGCGGTTGATGTAGTCGAACTTCCTCGCGTTTCGACCGATCAAGTACCGAACGCACGACACCTCTGCGTGCTGCACACGTTCAGCTCAGTGACATCCCTCGCCTTCTTGATCTAGTAAGACGTCGAGGTAGTAAATGAGCTCCGTCACTAGGACGGCGTAGTGACAGTGATGGTGAAGTAATCTCTGCAGGGATTCGCCTAAGCAGTATGAAAATATGACCGGGGGTGTAAACAGTGGAGGGGGGCGCCGCACACGGCTAGGCAATTGTCTGGGGTGTGCTAGGGCGCCCCCCACATATATATAGGTGGGAGGGAGAGGGGATGCAGTCAGGGTGCACCCCAAGTAGGATCCGAATCCTACTTGGGGTTTCCCCAAGTGGCGCCCCCTTCCATAATACACTGGAGAGAAAAGGGAAGGGGAAGAGGGAAGGAGGGGGGTGAACCCCCTCTTTTCCTTCTCCCAACCGTCCTCCTACCATAGGGGGGTGTGCCACGCCTTGTGGGCTGGTGTGCTCCCCACTCATGGCCCATATGGCCCATATATTCCCTCGGGGGTGTCCGGTAACCCCTTCGATACTCCGATAATTACCCGATACCTTCCGGAACACTTTCGGTGTCTGAATACCATCGTACTATATATAAATCTTTACCTCTCAACCATTTTGAGACTCCTCGTCATGTCTATGATCTCATTCGGGACTCCAAAAAACATTCGGTCACCACATCACATAACTCATATAATACTATATCGCCAACGAACATTAAGCGTGTGGACCCTATAGGTTCGAGAACTATGTAGACATGACCGCGACACCTCTCCGGTCAATAACCAATAGCGGAACCTAGATGCCCATATTATCTCCTACATATTATACGAATACCTTTATTGGCCGAACCATTATGACAACATACGTTATTCCCTTTGTCTGTCGGTATGTTACTTGCCCGAGATTCGATCGTCGGTTTCTTCATACCTAGTTCAATCTCGTTAATGGCAAGTCTCTTTACTCGTTCCATAATGCATCACCTCGTGACTAACTCCTTAGTCGTTTGCTTGCAAGCTTATGATGTGTATTACCTTGAGGGCCTAGAGATACCTCTCTGAAACTCAGAGTGATAAATCCTAACCTCGATCTATGCCAACTCAACAAACACCTTCAGAGATACCTGTAGAGCATCTTTGTAATCAACCAGTTATGTTGTGATGTTTGATAGCGCACAAGGCATTCCTCTGGCATCCGGGAGTTGCATAATCTCATAGTCGAAGGAATACGTATTTGACATGAAGAAAGCAATAGCAATGAAACTGAACGATCATTATGCTAAGCTAACGGATGGGTCTTATCCATCACATCATTCTACTTATGATGTGATCCCATTATGAAATGACAACTCATGTCCATGGTTAGGAAACCTTAACCATCTTTGATCAACGAGGTAGTCTAGTAGAGGCTCACTAGGGACACGGTGTTTGTTTATGTATTCACACATGTATTAAGGTTTCTGATCAATACAATTCTAGCATGAATAATAAACCTTTATCATGAACAAGGAAATATAAAATAAAAACTTTATTATTGCCTCTAGGGCATATTTCCTTCAGTCTCCCACTTGCACTAGAGTCAATAATCCAGTTCACATCACCATGTGATTTAACACCAATAGTTCACATCGCCATGTGACCAACACCCAAAGAGTTTACTAGAGTCAATAATCTAGTTCACATCGCCATGTGATTAACACCCAAAGAGCACTAAGGTGTGATCATATTTTGCTTGTGAGAGAAGTTTAGTCAACAGGTCTGACACATTCAAATCCGTATGTATTTTGCAAATTTCTATGTCTACAACGGTCTGCATGGAGCTATTCTTAGCTAATTGCTCCCACTTTAAATATGTATCCAGATTGATACTCATAGTCATCTGAATCGGTGTCAAAGCTTGCATCGACGTAACTCTTTACGACGAACTCTTTATCACCTCCATAACCGAGAAACATTTCCTTAGTTCTCTTTAAGGCACCTAAGGATAATTTTGACTGCTGTCCAGTAGTGTTCCACTCATGGATCACACTTGTACCCTCTTTGCCAAATAAGTGGCAAGACACACATCGGGTGTGGTACACAACATGGCATATCATATAGAACCTATGGATGAGGCATAGGGAATGACTTTCGTTCTCTCTCTATCTTCTGTTGTGGTCGGGCTTTGAGTCTTAGTCAACTTCACACCTTGTAATATAGGCAAGAACCCCTTCTTGGACTGAACCATTTTGAACTTCTTCAAATCTTATGAAGGTATGTGTTTTTTTGAAAGTTCTAGCTATTAAGCGTCTTGATCTATCCCTATAGATCTTGATGCTCGATATGCAAGTAGCTTCACCGAGGTCTTTTATAGAAAAATTCTTATTCAAGCATCCTTTTATGCTATCCAGAAATTCGATATCATTTCCAATCAACAATATGTCATCCACATATAATATCAGAAATGCTACAGAGCTCCCACTCACTTTCTTGCAAATATAGGCTTCACCATAAGTCTGTATAAAACCATATGTTTTGATCACCTCATCAAAGCATATATTCCAACTCCGAGATGCTTGCACCAGTCCATAGATGGATCATTGGATCTTGCACACTTTGTTAGCACCTTTAGGATCAACAAAACCTTCTGGTTGCATCATATACAACTCTTCTTTGAGATATCCATTTAAGGAATGCAGTTTTGACATCCATTTGCCAGATTTCATAATCATAAAATGTGGCAATTGATAACATGATTTGGACGAACTTAAGCATCGCTACAGGTGAGAAAGTCTCATCATAGTCAACCCCTTGAACTTTTCAAAAACCTTTTGCGACTAGCCGAGTTTTGTAGATAGTAACATTACCACCAGCGTCAGTCTTATTCTTGAAGATCCATTTCTCTATGGCTTGCTGATCATCAGGCAAGTCCACCAAAGTCCACACTTTGTTCTCATACGGATCCTATCTCAGATTTCATGGCCTCAAGCCATTTGTCAGAATATGGGCTCCTCATAGCTTCTTCATAGTTTGTAGGTTCACCATGGTCTAGTAACATGACTTCCAAGACAGGGTTACCGTACCGCTCTGGTGCGGAACGTGCTCTGTTCGACCTATGAAGTCTAGTAGTAACTTGATCCAAAGTTTCATGATCATCATCATTAGCTTCCTCTCTAGTTGGTGTAGGCATCATAGGAACGGATTTATGTGACGTGCTACTCTCCAATTCGAGAGAAGGTACATTTACCTCATCAAGTTCTACAATCCTCCCAGTCACTTCTTTCGAGAGAAACCCCTTCTCTAGAAATGTTCCATTCTTGGCAACAAATATCTTGCCTTCGTATCTGTGGTAGAAGGTGTACCCAATTGTTTCCTTAGGGTATCCTATGAAGACGCACTTCTAGGTGGCGTGAGTTGTGAAACAATTCCACATTGTTTTAAATGAAGGCCAAACTCGTAACTCAAATATTCGTCTCCGCGATTAGATCGTAGAAACTTTATTTTCTTGTTACGATGATTCTCCACTTCACTATGAAATTCTTTGAACTTTTCAAATGTTTCAGACTTGTGTTTCATTAAGTAGATAAACCCATACCTACTCAAATCATCTGTGAAGGTCAGAAAATAACGATACCCGCCGCGTGCTTTAACACTCACTGGACCACATACATCCGTATTCATTATTTCCAATAAGTCATTAGCTCGCTCCATTGTTCCGGGGAATAGAGTTTTAGTCATCGTGACCATGATGCATGGCTTGCAAGTATCAAGTGATTCCAAAAGTCCATTTGCATGGAGTTTCTTCACGCGCTTTACACCAATATGACCTAAACAATAGTGCCACAAGTATGTTACACTATCATTATCAACTTTGCATCTTTTGACATCAATATTATGAATATGTGTAGTACTACGGTCGAGATTCAATAAACCATTCACAATGGGTGTATGACCATAGAAGGTTTTATTCATGTAAACAGAATAACAATTATTATCTAACTTACATGAATAACCATATTGCAATAAACATGATCTAATCATATTCATGCTCAACGCAAACACCAAATAACATTTATTTAGGTTCAACATTAATCCCATAGGTAGAGGGAGTGTGTCATGGTGACCATATCAACCTCGGAATAATTTCCAATACACATGGCCACCTTGCTTTTAACTAGTCTCTGCAACTCCTTTTTCAAGTTACTAATCTTAGAAACTGAACCGGTATCAAATACCCAAGGATTACTTCGGATACTAGTAAAATACACATCAATAACATGTATATCAAATATACCTTTGTTCACTTTGCCATCCTTCTTACCGGCCAAGTTTTTGGGGCAGTTCCACTTCCAATGACCATTTCCTTCGCAGTAGAAGCACTCAGTTTCAGGCTTGGGTCCAG
Source organism: Triticum aestivum (assembly GCF_018294505.1). Classification (NCBI taxonomy): domain Eukaryota; kingdom Viridiplantae; phylum Streptophyta; class Magnoliopsida; order Poales; family Poaceae; genus Triticum; species Triticum aestivum. The sequence continues at coordinate 79,924,154 of NC_057800.1, forward strand.
CTTCGGGCTTCTTCCTGAGAGTGGCAACTTGCTTGCCATTCTTCCTGAAGTTCCCTTTCCTTCCCTCACCCTTCTTCTTGAAACTAGTGATCTTGTTAACTGTCGGTGTCAAAACCGGCAGATCTCGGGTAGGGGGTCCCAAACTGTGCATCTAAGGCGGATGGTAATAGGAGGAGGGGGACACGATGTTTACCCAGGTTCGGGCCCTCTCGTTGGAGGTAATACCCTACTTCCTGCTTGATTGATCTTGATGATATGAGTATTACAAGAGTTGATCTACCACGAGATCGCAGAGGCTAAACCCTAGAAGCTAGCCTATGGTATGATTGTTGTTGTCCTACGGACTAAACCCTCCAGTTTATATAGACACCGGAGGGGGCTAGGGTTACACAGAGTCGGTTACAAGGAAGGAGATCTACATATCTGTATTGCCAAGCTTGCCTTCCACGCCAAGGAGAGTTCCATCCGGACACGGGACAAAGTCTTCAATCTTGTATCTTCATAGTCCAACAGTCTGGCCAAAGGATATAGTCCGGCTGTCCGGAGACCCCCTAATCCAGGACTCCCTCAGTAGCCCCTGAACCAGGCTTCAATGATGATGAGTCCGGCATGCAGATTTGTCTTCGGCATTGCAAGGCGGGTTCTTCCTCCGAATACTCCAGAGAAGATTTTTAACACAAGGATAGTGTCTGGCTCTGCAAAACAAGTTCCACATACCACCACAGAGAGAATAATATTTCCACAAATCTAATCTGCTGACACGTTTAGCAACATGACATCACACCATGGCCCGGTCATTATTCGAACCATTTTTCTTAACCAACACTGCACATATTGCGAGGCGGTTTTCTTGACATGTCTTGTCGAAGCAGAGATCGTGTCCCCCTTATTACAGGATTCTCATCAATACGGACGTGTGTAACCCAATCGTGCCCATTGGTATGACTCCTCGATTTTAGGCAAGTCCCAAACGGTCACGAGGAGGACGCTTGATATTCACCCTCTTTATAAAGATGCCAAGGCCTGTCCTTTTTTCCCTTCTCGTACTCAATCGAATCCTTCCCCCGCCTCGAGTTCCAACACCCAAGGCTTAGGTCAGGCGCTTCGGACCTTCAACCATGTCCGGATCCAACCTTCAAGGTCGGTGAATGCCTTCCTCTGTCATAGAGGAAGACATCAATAAGATAAGAGAGGCCAGGTATTTGACCGGCGAAATCTGGCATAGGCTGCCTACTCGAGGGCAGGTCATTCCCACTCCCGAACCCGGCGAGAGTGTTGTATTCATCTCTCACTTCCTCCGAGGGCTAGGCCTCGCTCTGGATCCCTTTGTTAGGGGGCTCATGTTTTATTATGGGCTAGATTTCCATGACCTGGCCCTGGATTCCCTCCTTCACATCTTGTCATTCATCATCATATGTGAGGCCTTCTTCCGCATTACCCCACACTTCGGCCTGTGGCTCAAGACTTTCAATGTGAAGCCGAAGATGATCGAGGGGTGACATGCAGAGTGCGGAGGTGCCGTAATAAGCAAAAGCGCTGATGTTCCATGGCCAGAGGGTTCCTTCCCGGAGGTGTCCAGTTTATGGCAACGGGAGTGGTTTTATATCACTGCTCACCGGAGTACCAAGTGGGTAGCCGCCTCTGCCTTTCGCACGGGCCCCCCACCACAACTGACGTCATGGATCAACAAGGGCTAGACTGGGGGCCAGTAAATGATGTGCTGATATTGCAGAGATGCATCCGAGATCTCCTCGAGAGAGATGTTAGCCTGGTCACAGTAATGCAAGTCATGCTAGTTTGTCGGGTCCCGTCTTGCAAACATCGACCCCTCCGTATGTGGGAATTCAACCCGGAGGGACCGTGAACTATTCAGCACTTCCTCGGCATGACGCTCGAAGAGATGTACAAATTGTTCTTCGGACCACAAATAAAGTGTCCAGACACCACCGCGGATGCGGGTTTGAGCTGTAATCGCCCAGATACCCAAGTAAGTAATCCCATGGCCGAACACGCTATCTTTTTATTTATCACGACATCATTATGAAAAGTCGCTCTTTGACCAGGACTGGGTAACAAAGGCGAAGATGATAAGGTGTTCGGCCCCCTTCCCGAAGGCTCAGCAAATCCAGTACTAGCCAGAATGCTCGAGTCGGCGCCTTATCAGGCGCCCTCAGGGGAAGATAAAGGGGGGAATAAAGGGGCTGAAAGCAGGCCTCACTCATTATTCATCCAAACTGGGGGAATTAGCGCCTCCGCGAAGGAGGATAACCAGGGAGAAGAATCTGAAATTCCCTCTCCCCAAGGAAGGAAGAGGACCACCTCTAAAGACCCGGAAACAAAGGTTTCCAAACGGGAGAAGAAATCTTCGCCAGAGGGTCCTACCTCAGAGGGTACTCTTGCCGCACAGCGCCCGCAAGGGGATCAACCCTCTACCAAGCTGTAAGTAAACAAAAAGTACTTAATAGTAAGAATATTCTACATTACTTCTGAAGACAATAACCGAAGCATATATCTTGTAGTTCGGATTGTAGCCCTTCTCGATAGAGTTCGTCTTCGGGGGATCTTCTTCCGGAGATGATGGAGAGCGAAACACCTCCCCTGCCACCCCGCCTCATGAGGCGGGTGACCCTGAAGTGTCGTCGCGGAGGGTTTCTCCTGATCCGCCAAGGCCAGAGGGTAATCCTTCAGCCACCCAAAGTCCTCAGTATTCGGCTCCTAAATAGAGCAACAGAAAGAGTCCGGAACCGTTCGGTGTGCGATCGGGCACACTGGAGGATCTTCTGGAGCAAGCGGCCATCTTAGAAGTGCATCGTACGCAGGGTATGGTGATTGAGAGGATTTCATCCGCCGAAAGTGGGTTGCATGAAGCTTTTATGAGTCCGCTGCTACCTCTTGAGCACTGCGTTGGTTTTCCCTGAAGAGGAAGGGATGATGCAGCAAAGTAGCATAAGTATTTCCCTTAGTTTTTGAGAACCAAGGTATCAATCCAGAAGGAGGCTAGCGCGAGTCCCTCGCACCTGCACAAAACAAATAAATCCTCGCAACCAACGCGATAAGGGGTTGTCAATCCCTACACGGGCACTTACGAGAGTGAGATCTGATAGATATGATAAGATAATATTTTTGGTATTTTTATGATAAAGATGCAAAGTAAAATAAAAGCAAATTAAAAAAGCAAAGGAAATAACTAAGTATTGGTAGATTAATATGATGAAGATAGACCCGGGGGCCATAGGTTTCACTAGTGGCTTCTCTCAAGAGCATAGTTATTCTACGGTGGGTGAACGAATTACTATTGAGCAATTGACAGAATTGAGCATAGTTATGAGAATATCTAGGTATGATCATGTATATAGGCATCACGTCCGAGACAAGTAGACCGACTCCTGCCTGCATCTACTACTATTACTCCACTCATCAACCGCTATCCAGCATGCATCTAGAGTATTAAGTTCATGAAAACAGAGTAACGCCTTAAGCAAGATGACATGATGTAGAGGGATAAACTCATGCAATATGATGAAAACCCCATCTTGTTATCCTCGATGGCAACAATACAATACGTGCCTTGCTGCCCCTACTGTCACTGGGAAAGGACACCACAAGATTGAGCCCAAAGCTAAGCACTTCTCCCATTGCAAGAAAGATCAATCTAGTAGGCCAAACCAAACTGATAATTCGAAGAGACTTGCAAAGATAACCAATCATAGATAAAAGAATTCAGAGAAGATTCAAATATTGTTCATAGATAGACTTGATCATAAACCCACGATTCATCGGTCTCAACAAACACACCGCAAAAAGAAGATTATATTGAATAGATCTCCACAAGAGAGGGGGAGGACATTGTATTGAGATCCAAAAAGAGAGAAGAAGCCATCCGGACCCGTAGGTCTGAGATGAACTACTCACACTTCATCGGAGGGGCTATGGTTTTGATGTAGAAGCCCTCCGTGATCGATGCCCCCTCCGGCGGAGCTCCGGAACAGGCCCCAAGATGGGATCTCGTGGATACAGAAAGATGTAGCGGTGGAATTAGGGTTTTGGCTCCGTATCTGATCGTTTGGGGGTACGTAGGTATATATAGGAGGAAGGAGTACGTCGGTGGAGCAACAGGCGGCCCACGAGGGTGGAGGGCGCGCATGGGGGGGGGGGGGGGTAGGCACGCCCCCTACCTCATGGCCTCTTCTTTTGTTTCTTGACGTAGGGTCCAAGTCCCCTGGATCATGTTCGGTAAGAAAATCACGTTCTCGGAGGTTTCATTCCGTTTGGACTCCGTTTGATATTCCTTTTCTTCGAAACCCTGAAATAGGAAAAAAACAACAATTCTGGGCTGGGCCTCCGGTTAATAGGTTAGTCCCAAAAATAATGTAAAAGTGGATAATAAAGCCCAATAATGTCCAAAACAGTAGATAATATAGCATGGAGCAATCAAAAATTATAGATACGTTGGAGACGTATCATCTGCTGAAAGGCTTTGAGGTACGTGAAATAGTGTATGTTTTTGACAGTACCGCACACGTTAGATGTGCCCTATGTGGATAGTAGCCCCCGAGACTCTGGTTGCCGTCGAGAACGGCGGCAAATATAGGATCATAGTCCCAGGTAATAATCAGGCCGCCTTCATGTGCAGGTGGCTGAAGGTCCGGTGGCTAGCCGGACTGATGAGTTTGCCGAGCTGAAGCGGCAATTTGATGCGGCAGATGCCGACATCGTGCTTGTCAACAAGCGGCTCGACGAGGCACAGGGTATGTGATTTCTCCGGGGATCAACACATAGTAAGAGGAGCATGATGCCAGTATCTTTAATATGTTGTGACTGCAGATGGAGCTGCTGCCGTGGAGACCCTTCGGGCGGAACTTGCCCGAGCCAAGGAACAAGCCAGGAATAGTGATGCGGCTGCTCTAAAGGCGGTCGAAGAGCTGAGGGCCGAACAGGCTGCGCATTGCCAAAGCAAGGAAAAAATAGCCAAGATGGCCATTGAGTTGAAAGATGCCGCCGACCATTACCAGCTTCTTGAAAAAGAAAGCCGAGCGAAGGCGACGGACCTGGAGAAGGCCATGGTAGCAGCCAAGGAAGCCCGCTCCAAAATCAGAGCGACGAAGGAGGAGCTACGTCAAGCTGGAGATATCGCGACTGGGAAGCCCTTTTTGTTGCGGACGAAGTTCGGGGATCCGAAGTATGCCCCTCTTGATCAACTATGGAGTTCTGCAGACGCATACGTGGATTTGGCAGCAAGTGCTGCTGATGCGGCCGAGTACTTCAAGGATCAAAAAGATCGTGAAGTGGAAAAGCTGTTCTGGTCACAGTTCAATGTTCCAGTGCGTCTGCTGCTGTTGAATGAGCGAATGGCCGAGTGGGCCGAGCTCCATAGGTTGTCCGGACTTGCCATGAGGTCTGTTATGGATCATCTGTCGCCGGACGGGCCAAGGTTGAATAGTTATTTTAGCTTAGTGCAACAATTCCTTGGTGCTGTGCCGCACATCGACGCTATGAAGAGGTCGGCGTGCATAGAGGGTGCGCGGATGGCACTTGCCCGTGTCCAGACATACTGGGTAGAGATGGAGGCCACCACTATTGCAACCCAGAGCTCGGCCGTGGGCCGAGTATCTGCCGAGCTCTACTTTAAAGAAGTCCTTGAAGGCGCTCGTTCAATAGAGGCTCAGTGCTCGAAGAATATTATGTTCTAGTGACATCTATTCCAATTGTAAAAAACAATGTTTTATTGAATTGTAAAGGCTGTGTTTATACTTTTGCCTGAAAGTATTATGGTGCCCCCTGTGCGGCCGTTTATGTATATATGTATATAACCTGAAAGTTTGCAGTCGTCGGCTTCAGCCCCCACACATATAATGCGGGGGTGGTCGCAAAAAACGCGTATTCACACTTGATCCAACGTCTTGGTCCATTAAGGAGGTGGTAGCGCAGCGAAAGAGGCAATCAGACTATATTGCTTTAACACTTTCACTTAGCCATAGGAGTTTGACGGTGGGACTACTATATAGCCCCTGGTACCTCCGCGCTTGTCCGAATACGATGCGCGTACGTACATGATCGGGAAACGGCCCTTCATTAATGCAGAGGAATCCTGAAGATTCCACTAAGTCATCGAGTGGTTGACCAGTCTCGCGCTTTATCATGACAGTCAGTTTTCGGCTTTCTCTATTGAGGTGCTCATCCGGATGAACCAGGGCACAATCGCAGTAGTTCTCCCGGTGCCGCCTTAGCCGATAGAGTGGAACGTAAGGTAGCAAAACACGGGAGCCGGGCAAACCCAACATTTGACCAAAGACATGATTCGAAGCTGATGCATATAAGGCCAAACTCACGACGCCGAACACTCCCTAAGGTATTCGGTCTTTATAACATATGCCGGGCTGAACAATGCCCTTAATAATAAACCCTGAGTGTCCAGGTACGTGCAATATTCTGACATGGTGAAATGCCAATAACGTCAGCATCCTTCTCGGTTGTACTGAGTATCCGGGGGATGTGAACAACAAGAGATAGTAAAAAAGGTTTACGCAGGGTCTTAATCTGAAAATAAATCTTTGAGCGGGTCCCTGCTGGACGTCTGCGCCTGTGTCTCTGTTGTGCCGTGTCCTGGATGGGTGTAGCACGATTGTCATCTGTAAAAGAGAAGAACTTAAGTGAAAGTTGTCATGCCAAAAAATTGGTTATTCTCGATAAACCATTAAAATTCACGATAAGTCAAGTTGAGCCGAACTAGCCCTGATTACACGCGGGAGGCCCCTGGTACCGTCTATGAGGGTTTAACCATCAAACCAATCTCAGGTATATCTAGTGATGCGCTGGACTCGTCTAACCGTGTCCGCGGTCTTGACGACCTGTCATTTATTTTGGTTGGTGAGGCCGTCTAGTGCTCGGCTGTTAAAGCCGCCACACGTTCTTCCGCGCGTAGAGAACGCTCAACATTTCCACTAACTGTGATGGTGCCATGTGGACCAGGCATCTTAAGCTTAAGAGAAGCGTAATGTGGTACCGCATTAAAACGAGTGAAAGCTGTTCTTCTGGGTAGTGCTTGATAGCCGCTTCGGAATGGAGCAATGTCGAAGTCTAACTTCTCACTTCGGTAGTTGTCGGGTGAACCGAATACAACCTCTAGTATTAGAGAGCCCGTGGAGCGGGCCTCCGGGCCTAGTATTACTCCATTGAAGGTAGTATTACTGTGGCTGATTTTTGTCGGGTCTATCCCCATTTTGCAGACTGTGTCCGGATATATCAGATTTAGACCATTGCCGCCGTCCATAAGGACTCGTGTGAGATGGTATCCGTTTATTATTGGGTGTAACACCAAGGCAGCCAATCCTTCATGTCGGATGCTTGTCGGGTGATCCCTGCGATCAAAAGTGATCGGACAGGCCAACCAGGGGTTGAACTTAGGGGTGACGGGCTCTATGGCGCGTATGTCTCGGAGTGCATGTTTGCTTCTCCTCTTCGTCACGTGGATCATGTTTACTGTTTTAACCTCTGGTGGGAATTTTTTCTGTCCTCCAGTGCTTTGCTGGCGAGGTTCGTCCTCGTCTTCGCTTGGTGTTTCCCTCCCCTTGTGTTCGGCGTTTAGCTTACCGGCCTGCTTGAAGACCCAACATTCTTTGTGGGTGTGATTTGCAGGTTTATCGGGGGTGCCATGAATCTGACATAGTTTGTCTAGAATCTTATTTAGGCTGGACGGTCCATCTCTGCTGCCTTTGAAAGACTTTTTCCGCTGACCTGGTCGAGAGCCCCTGAATCCGGCGTTTACCGCCGTATTATCTGGGCCGTCTTCTTTATTTCGATGCTTGCTTTTACTGCGTCGTGGTTTTCCATTGCCATCCCTGACTTCTGATGTTCTTGGGTCGCTGGTGCTACTGCGGGCTAACCTGCTATCTTCGCCCGCGCAAAAGCGGGTCATGAGGCTTGTCAGGGCTACCATTGTTCTCGTTTTTTCTTGGCCGAGGTGTATGGCGAGCCATTCGTCTCGGACGCTGTGCTTGAAAGCTTCTAAGGCTTCGGCATCCAGACAGTCGACGATTTGGTTCTTCTTAGTGAGAAACCTCTTCCAAAGCTTTCGGGCTGACTCTCCGGGCTGTTGAATTATATGACTTAAATTGTCTGCATCCGGAGGTCAGACATAGGTCCCTTGAAAATTAGCCCGAAAAGCATGCTCGAGCTCCTCCCAACTTCCAATTGAGTTTTCGGGGAGGCTTTTCATCCAGTGCCGAGCTGGTCCTTTAAGTTTGAGGGGCAAGTACTTGATGGCATGGAGATCGTCTCCGCGAGCCATATGGATATGGAGGATAAAATCCTCAATCTAGACCCCAGGGTCTGTGGTCCCGTCGTACGCCTCTATGTTCACTGGTTTGAATCCTTCTAGAAATTCGTGGTCCAGCACCTCATCGGTGAAACATAGGGGGTGTGCGGCACCCCTGTATTTGGATGTATCATGGCGTTCGTACGGTTGTAGTATTCAGTTTTGATTTTGTGCCAGAGCGCGCTTCCTAGATCCATAGATGGATCTGGTCATACTAGATTTTTAGCGCAAGTCCTCACGTAGATCGTGTGTTGACTTATGTGCGGCCTTGTTAGCTGCTCTATCATGGCCACAAGGCAGTTGATCCGGCCGGTTGGCCATCTTATTTTTCGGCTGTGTGGGCTCTAAGGCCTCATCGTCTAATTCAGGTAATAACTTGCGCTTTGGATAGCTCTTTGTGTGGTAACTTCCACCATACTTTTCTTCGTTGTCGAGCACTTTGTTCCACTTGCTGTTGAGCGTATTTTGTGCGGCCTTAAGCCTTTGCTTCTGCTTCTTCAGACTCCTCGTTGTGGCAATAAGCCTGCTGCGGAGGTTCTCTTGTTCCAAGTGCCCTTCCGGGATGATGTGTGCATCTTCGCCCGGACTGTTTTCCTCCCCAGAGGGGGGTTGATGAGGTTTATCTGCAGCGTCGCCGTGTTCGGACATCGGATCCGTACTATGTTCGCCATTTGCAGTTTCATCGTGCTCTGCCGCCGGGTCAATTTGGTCGTCATTTCCTCTGGAGTCGACTGGAGTGTTATTTTCTCTTGCGCTGTTATCCCTGTTTTTGCCGAGGCGGGATTTGGAGCGGCGCCTACGCCGATGCTTTGTTTGCTTCTTGGAGGGGTCATCCTCCGCTGGCTTGTCGCCATTGTCTTCTTTGGGTGTATCCACCATGTATATGTCATGTGATGAAGTGGCTGTCGAGCGCTCTGTTGGCACTGGTTCCTGTTCCTCTCCTGCATTGTCGTCCATGCCGTTGATGTCTTCAGAGTCAAAATTGAGCATATCAGTTAAATCGTCAACAGTGGCTACTAAGTGGGTGGTGGGTGGGCAGCGAATTTCTTCGTCGTCCGCATCCCCTTCTAGCCAGACATAGTTCGGCCAATGTTCTCCTGACAAGAAGAGAGACCTTAATGAATTTAGCACATCGTCGAAAGGCGAGTGCTGAAAGATATCCACGGAGGTAAACTCCATGATCGGTGCCCAATCGGATTCAATAGGCATGGACGCAGGCGGCTCGGAGCCTATGGCCGGGGACGAATCCGATGTTTCGGCAACACGGCTCTCGCAAGGGGTGAAGTCAGTATTCGGCTCTATCGCTACTCAGAGTGCGGCCTCCATGGCGGGGTCTATCCACCCGTCCTTGGATGGCGCACTTTGCTCCGGATTGAGGGCCAGAGTAGTTGCAGATGCGATCTCCCGAACACTGTCTGACGACAGAGTTATGTCATGCTCGTCGTGATTGTGCAGCGCACCTGACATGGGCTCGAATTCGTCGAAGATCAAGTCTTCATGGATGTCGGTAGTGTAGTTTAAGTTTCCGAACCTGACCTGATGGCCAAGGGCGTAGCTCTCGATCTGCTCCAGATGGCCAAGCGAGTTGGCCCATAGTGCGAAGCCACCGAATACGAAGATCTCTCCGAGGAGGAAAACCTCACCCTGAACAGCATCGTTACCGATGATCGAAGGAGCCATCAAGCCTTTACGGTGACGACACAGTGGAACTCTCAATGAAAGCACCAATGTCGGTGTCAAAACCGGCGGATCTCGGGTAGGGGGTCCCGAACTGTGCGTCTAAGACGAATGGTAACAGGAGGCGGGGGACACGATGTTTACCCAGGTTCGGGCCCTCTCGATGGAGGTAATACCCTACTTCCTGCTTGATTGATCTTGATGATATGAGTATTACAAGAGTTGATCTACCACGAGATTGTAGAGGCTAAACCCTAGAATCTAGCCTATGGTACGATTGTCGTTGTCCTATAGACTAAACCCTCTGGTTTATATAGACACCGGAGGGGGCTAGGGTTACACAGAGTCGGTTACAAGGGAGGAGATCTACATATCCGTATTGCCAAGCTTGCCTTCCACGCCAAGGAGAGTCCCATCCGGACACAGGACGAAGTCTTCAATCTTGTATCTTCATAGTCCAACAGTCCGGCCAAAGGATATAGTCCGGCTGTCCGGAGACCCCCTAATCCAGGACTCCCTCATTAACCATCAACACTTGATGCTCTTTCTTGATTTCTACCTTTGCTGATTCCAGCATCGCGAAGATCTTGGGAATCATTTTTGTCATCCCTGGCATATTATAGTTCATCATGAAGTTCTAGTAGCTTGGTGATAGTGACTAGAGAACTCTGTCAATCGCTATCTTATCTGGAAGATTAACTCCCACTTGATTCAAGTGATTGTAGTACCCAGACATTCTGAGCACATGCTCATTGGCTGAGCTATTCTCCTCCATATTGTAGGCAAAGTACTTGTCAGAGGTCTCTTACCTCTCGACACGTGCATGAGTCTGAAATACCAATTTCAGCTCTTGGACATCTCACATGCTCCGTGGCATTCAAAATGTTTTTGAAGTCCTGGTTCTAAGCCGTAAAGCATGGCGCACTAAACTATCAAGTAGTCATCATACCGAGCTTGTAAAACATTCATAACGTCTGTTTCTGCTCCTGCAATAGGTCTGTCACCTAGCGGTGCATCAAGGACATAATACTTCTATGCAGCAATGAGGATAATCCTCAGATCACGGACCCAATCCGCATCATTTCTACTATCATGTTTCAACTTGTTTTTCTCTAGGAACATATCAAAAATAGGGGAGCTATATTGCGAGCTATTGATCTACAACATAGTTTTGCAAATACTATCAGGATTAAGTTCATGATAAATTAAGTTCAATTAATCAAATTACTAATGAATTCCCACTTAAATCAACATCCCTCAAGTTGTCTAAGTGATACATTATCCATATCAACTAACCCATGTCTGATCATCACGTGAGATGGGGTAGTCATCAATGGTGAACATCTCTATGTTAATTATATATACTATATGATTCATGTTCGACCTTTCGGTCTCCAGTGTTCCGAGGCCATGTCTGTACATGTTGGTCTCATCAAGTTTAACCCAAGTATTCAGCATGTGTAAATCTGGCTTACACCCGTTGTATGTGAACGTAGAGTCTATCACACCCGATCATCATGTGGTGTCTCAAAATGACGAACTTTCGCAACGGTGCATACTCGGGGAGAACACTTTTACCTTGAAATTTAGTGAAGGGATCATCTTATGATGCTACTGCCGTACTAAGCAAAATAAGATGCATAAAAGATAAACATCACATGCAATCAAAATATGTGACATGATATGGCCATCACCATCTCGTGCTTTTGATCTCCATCTCCAAAGCATCGCCATGATCTCCATCGTCACCAGCTCGACACCTTGATCTCCATCATTGCATCGTGGTCGTCTGGCCAACTATTGCTTCTAAAACTATCGCTAACACATAGTGATAAAGTAAAGCAATTACATGGCATTTGCATTTCATACAATAAAGAGACAACCATAAGGCTCCTACCGGTTGCCTGATATGTTACAAAACATGATCATCTCATACAATAACGTATATCACATCATGTCTTGATCATATCACATCACAACATACCCTGCAAAAACAAGTTAGACGTCCTCTACTTTGTTGTTGCAAGTTTTACGTGGCTGCTACGGGTTTCTAGCAAGAACCCTTCTTACCTACGCATAAAACCACAATGGTGTTTCGTCAAGTGTGCTGTTTTAACCTTCCTCAAGGACTGGCCGCAGTCAAATTCGATTAAACTAAAGTAGGAGAAACAGACACCCGCCAACCACCTTTATGCAAAACTAGTTGAATGTCAGTCGGTGGAACCGGTAACATGTGCGCGGACATGTAAGGTTGGTCCGCGCCGCTTCATCCCACAATACCGCTGAATCAAAATAAGACGTTGGTGGTAAGCAGTATGACTATCACCGCCCATAATCTTTGTGTTCTACTCATGCATATCATCTACGCATAGACCTGGCTCATGATGCCACTATTGGGAATCGTTGCATGGAAAACAAAAAAATTCTACGCACACGCAATGATCTATCCATGGAGATGCATAACAACGAGGGGGAGAGTGTTTCTACATACCCTCGTAGACTGTAAGTGGAAGCGTTTCACAACGTGGTTGATGTAGTCGAACTTCTTCGTGCTTCAACCGATCAAGTACCGAGCGCACGACACCTCCGCGTTCTGCACACTTCAACTCAGTGACATCCCTCGCCTTCTTGATCCAATAAGACGTCGATGTAGTAGATGAGTTCCGTCAGTACGACGGCATGGTGACGGTGATGGTGAAGTAATCTCCGCAGGGCTTCGCCTATGCACTACGAAAATATGACCGGAGGTCTAAACGGTGGAGGGGGGCACCGCACACGGCTAGGCAATTTTCTGGGGTGTGCTAGGGCGCCCCCACATATATATAGGTGGGAGGGAGAGGGGAGGCAGCCAGGGTGCGCCCCAAGTAGGATCCGAATCCTACTTGGGGTTTCCCCAAGTGGCACCCCCTTCCATAATACACTGGAGAGAAAAGGGAAGGGGGAAGAGATAAGGAAGGGGGGGCGAACCCCCTCTTTTCCTTCTCCCAATCAGCCTCCTGCCATAGGGGGGCGCGCCACCCCTTGTGGGCTGGTGTGCTCCCCACTCATGGCCCATATGGCCCATATATTCCTCCGGGGGTGTCCGGTAACCCCTCCGATACTCTGATAAATAGCCGATACTTTCCGAAACGCTTCTGGTGTCTGAATACCATCGTCATATATATATATATATATATATATATATATATATATATATATATATATATATATATATATATATATATTCTGTTACTAGTAACAGAATAATATTCTGTTACTATCAGACCTATATATGGCGCGATCGGCAAATTCGCAACTTCAGCCCAACAGCCCGAACCGGTACCACTCGAGGCCCTTCCCACCACCGTCGGGCCTCCTTCCGCCGCACTGGCGGGCACCGGCCTCCTCCGCCCCCTCCCCCCGCGGAGCGCCCTCTCCTTCCCCCGCGCCGACCGCCTCCCTCCCCCGTGCGCCTCCCCCCTCCCTCACCTCCGCCGACCGCTTCTCTCCACCGCGTGCCGCCCTCCTCCTTCCCCCGCGCCGGCCACTTCCCTCGCCCGGGCACTGCACTCCTCCTTCCCTCGCGCCCTGCCTCCCTCCACTGCGTGTCGACCTCCTCCTTCCTCGACGCCCGCCACCTACCTCCATCGTGTAGATCCACGCCACCCCCGACTTCCTCGTTCATCCCGCTGGCATATCTCGGGCGCCGTCCTCTGGCAACCGGTGATACTCCCCCGCCACTACTTTGCCTCCTTCCCGATGGGGCTACACCGCCGCCACGTGTAGGAAGTCCATCGCCTCCACCCCAGGCTATTCAATGCCGCCGTCGTGGACGTGCCCCACTCCAACGCCGTGGCTTGTGATTCAGAGGCAAACAATGGAGCCTGCAGAAGGAGCCTCGGGGTCGAGGACCTAGTTCTTCAGTCCAACTGCTTGCTCGGCCGCCGGTCGCTCAAGGAGCTGAGTGCAGGCCACCCCCGTGCTCTTCCCTGGTTGCTGTTGTCTTGTACCTCTCTCTGATCGATCTCCCATGTTGGAAATAAATCCTCTGTAAGTTCGCCTCACATATGATGGTCCGTTCATGATAAGATATTCTCATGGCACGCGCACCGCCTCATAAAAATGTGCATAAGATGTAGTGCTAGTTGTGCAGATAATGAGGTGCGTGTCTGGTTCTCTCAGTGTGTATGTGTGTTCATATGTGTTAACTGGTGGCTGGTGGTGTGTGTGTAGGGTACGGCTGGCAATAAGTACTAGTACGTAGGTGGCAAAGTGTTTTGAGGAAGCAGCAAGACGAGGCATAAAGCTGGTGAGCAGGTATGGCTGCTACTGCACTTGTGCGGCTACTTCCGCGAATGAACTTGGTGCACTATGTGCGTATGAATATAAGATCAACCCTACTGAGAGGTACATACTGTTCATCTAACACATGACAAAAAAGAGAATGCATTTTGAAGTAATTTGTTGTTTCGTTCTGTTCAAATTATTTCTTCGCCATATAAAGAACATATGTTCCAGTATGAAAACTTGATGGATATTTGCTTATGTACGTCCTACTACTCAATTATAGCATAAATATTTCCTGGATGTTCTGTATTCTTTCTTTACTTTGTTAGTTCATTGTCTACTCTAGTTTGAAATATGAACCACTAAGGGCCTGGAAAAGATTTTGAAATCCTCAATTGTAGGACAGTGGTATTGTGAATGGTTCTGTATTGACATTCAGTAGCATAGAGCATAGAGAGAGTAGCATAGAGAAACGTCACTACCAGAATTTGATACGTTGTCGACGGCCCATGATCGTCGGCATAGGGCCAAAAGCCGTCGGCAAAGTGCTACGCCGACGGCCCCCGTCGGCATATCCCCGTCGGCAACTCGTACGTCGGCATACCTCAGGTCGGCCGTCGGCATACAAAAACCATCGGCATAGTGAGCTAAGCCGACGGGGGCCGTACCACCGTCGGCATACATACCCCGTAGGCAACATTTTCCACCTGACGGACGTTGACGGCGCCACCTGACACATGGCAGCTTCTGGGCGACCGTGGCCTGGCGATACGCCGACGGTTAGGTCGTCGGCATAGCTCAAAAGCTGCCACGGTCGCCCAGAAGCTGCCACGTGTCAGCTACACCGACGGTCGGGCCATCGGCATAGCTTGTGGGTCTATGCCGACGGCCCAACCGTCGGCGTAGCTCACGCAAGGCTTCCCAGAAACAGCCATGTGTCGCCCGCTGGTAACACGCCGGGGGCTATGCCGACGGTTTAACTGTCGGCGTAGTTATGCACTATTTTTTTCTGTTTTTGTTACATTTCAATTCAAATAACAACATATATATATATCATCACAACAGAAAAGAGAAGATAATTATCACAAGTTCATCATCATCGCAAGTCCAACATGATAAACATCCTCACAAGTCCAACATAAAAGTATCATCATCGCAAGTCCCACATGATAAACATAATAGCAAGTCTAACATAGAAGCATCATGATCGCAAGTCCAACATAGAAGCATCATCATCGCAAGTCCAACATGATCACAATAAAAGGCTTAAGCGGCATCACTTCCACTGCCAAAGCCGAGGTCGTCACCACTACTGCTAGCGCTAGCGCCACTGCCATCACCGCCGCCAAGCCAGACCGAAGTGACTGGGCTCCGTGACTCAGGAGTGGAACCATCAGTAGCACCACCACCGGTTCCCTGCATGTTTGGAAAGAGATGGTAAGGAAATATATGATTGTATTGAATAAACGAGAAGTTGTGGTCGAATAGGTTGGTGATGTACTAACCGGAGTGACATTGTAGTGGTCTGCCAGAAATTGTTCAAACGTAGGCACCACTAGTTGTGGTCCAGGAGGTGGTGGTGGTGGTTCCACTGTAGGAATCTGCCCGGTTGCCATAGACGCAAACATAAGCTGCGTCATGCGACTGTTGTGCTCCATGACTGCTGCAACTCTCTGGTTCCAGTCGTAGAGCTGCTGACGTTGGAACTCCATGTAGGCCTACAATATGACATGATGCAACTCATAATACATAACAAAGCGGAAAATAAAAGTAGAAAGAAAGAAGATAAGAGGGAAAATACTTACAGAGTTGCGCTAGGCTAGGATGGCCTGTGCAGTGGACATGCTCGGGCGTGGGCTCGGCCTCGGGTTGGTAGCTCGGATCCGTCTGTAGGATATAGAAGGGGTGATCACCGAATCCAGAACCGCCGACCGACCATGACTCCTCGGCCCTATGCTCACCACCGCCCTCTCGTCGGAATCCGCAGACATGGGGTCTTCTTTGTCAGGATTCCACTTCTTAAACTCCTTCTTGTAGGACTCCAGGTTCTCCCCGGCCTTGCCATAGTACTCACTCTCGTCATCCTTGCGATTAGGCCGCACACGGGCGAGCCTCCAGGACTCGATGTCTGAGAGCGGCCGCTTTAATTTCTCCTCCTGCACCGCCAAACAAAGGTTAGTCATACATAAGAACATACGGCAAATAGAAGATCAAGAATGTTTCATGTACATAGATATACCTGAATTTTCTTGGTGTGCCAGTGGTTTCGGTTTCCCTGACCGTGTGTTCCGTCACGTCCTCGATTAGCCTTGTTTATGCTGCTCTTGGCAGCAAACTCTGTGTCCGTGCCGACCCACATATCCACCAATCCCGCCCATCCCTCAGGGTGGCGATAGCACCAATCAGGAGCCACCTACATAATGAAGCATAATGGCATGTGAACATGAAACAATGAAATTTACCACAAATGTCGGAATGAAAAGTCTGTTATGCTTACCAACATGTACTGCTCCCGTTCCAAGGTAAGGTCCTGTGCCTTAGCTTCTTCCTTGGTCACCTTCACACCATGTTTGTCGTGATAATACCGTGATATGGCCACCCAGCGCACCTCGTATTGTATCTGACGGGTCTGCTTCCTTGTAGCCCGCAGCACATACTCAGCGGCCATGGCCTTGTGCTCCTCAAGAACTCTATAGAATTTCTATAGGCAATCATAAAACCAGAATGGAACAAGCGATGAGTTAAACGATTCGATGATAAACTATGAAAGAAACTCAAGACTAGTGCTTCTGAAGAGGACTTACCCAAAAGTTTGATATCACGGCCACCCTTTTGCAGCCAAATTAAACATAGAGCCTGGATGCACACTGGGCATGGCATCTTCCCACTTGTACACCATCTGCAAAATAGGGCATAGCCAGGAAAGTCAAGCATGCAATACATCAGCCAAACTTTCATCAAGAATTTTTTTGTAGATGTCGATCATATGTCAACCTCGGGAAGTACCAGGAATGGAGCAAATCATCCACCAGCGGCTGCATAAACACTCCCAAATTCTTTCCTGGGTATTCAGGCCCTGGAATGATCAGCGACAAAAACATTATCTTGCGTTGCATTAGGACACCGGGAGGGAGATTGAGCGGAATAACAAACACGGGCCAGCAGCTGTATGGATTGGTAGACATTCCATATGGATTGAACCCATCACCTGTTATCGCAATTCTGACATTCCCAGCCTCAGCTGCTTCCTCAGGGTATTCTTCATCAAATGACTTCCATGCTCCAGCTTCCGATGGATGTATGATTTTTTTATGGTACCTTATCCCTTTCTTGTGCCACTTCATCATTTTGGCAGACTCCTCCATGATGAAAAGGCACTGTAGTCTTTCTATGAAATGGAGATACCGAAGAATCTTTGCGGGGATGTCCAGTTGCTTCGTCTCACCATGCTCATCGACCACCTCAAGGTACCGAGAGGAACCGCACTTCCTACAGTACTTGTCATTCGCATACTCGTGCCTAAACAAAAGGCAATTCTTCAGACAAACATCCATTTTCTCATAATTCATTGATAGTGCCTTCATGATTTTCTTCGTAGCGTACATGCTTTTCGGCAATTCATGACCCCCAGGAAGGTTGTTAGCCCATACTCCCAGAAATGCTTCGAAGCAAGCTTGGGTACAGCCGTACTCAGCCTTGACTGCCATCAGTTGCGAGATGGCATCTAGCTGAGAGATTTTGGCACCCGCATAAAGAGGTTTCTTTGACGAGGCCAAGACCTCCAAGAAGGCCTTTGCGGTTGCCTATGGCTCCTTTGGTTCATTCTCTGAAGCTGTTGCATGTGTCGCCTCTGCAGCAAAGACATCATCTAGCATGTCTCTAACCCCGTCGTCCTCAAAACCACCGATGCGTTGTCGCATCACCTCCTCTCTACCACGGTCCCGCTCGGCAAAGTTTATTGGCATGATAAAGTCTTTCATATATCCGTACGTGCGAAGGTGCTCAGTCATTTCTCCCTTATCTCTACTGTGACGTCTGGCACATTTTGCACAGGGGCATGGTGGAATAATTCTCATTGGATAACGGAAAATCTCCTTCAAAAACACATCGGTTTTCTCAACCCACTCTGTTGTTACTCGATTCTGATGGATAAAACCACTGTACAGCCACTGATTATCTTCCATCCTCTGCTTTGTTACGAGCCAAGAAACAAAATTAAGGATTCGTTAATTTTAAGTACATACAATTTTTATTTTCTACCGGGTTGACGAGAAAATGCACTGAATCCACCGACATCTCTAATAGGTAAAGATGGGTCCTAATCCCACCCGAGGATGTGTAGATTGGGTACCTTGTCCATGCTCTACCTTGTTCCAAGACAAAATTTCGGCAGCACCTCCCCGCTGTTCTCCAGATACACGTCTCGGCTAATAGCCGAGAGAATGTGCTCCGGAGAACAACAGGGAGGTGCCGCCGAAATCCTGTCTCGGAACAAGGTAGAGCATGGACAACATACCCAATCTACACATCCTCGGGCTGTCCGTGGAAAACGCTGGACAATCCGAAACAGCTGCGGTGATAAATATGCAATTGAATACATATTTATCGATGCAACCATTTCGGAAGGGAGACGCCTAGGTTACGCGACTTGACGAGAAAAGTAAATCTAGTGACATGATTATTAAGATGGATTCGTAGCTCACCCTTGTAACACCCCAGATGTAACTTTCCCAATTTGTACTCCAACTCTTGCCGTTTCCGGCGTTAAGTTATATTTATTTCTCGGGTTCGGGTCTTTGTCTCCGTGTGTTGTTTTCGTTGTCATGCATCTCATATCATGTCATCATGTGCATTGCATTTGCATACGTGTTCGTCTCATGCATTCGAGCATTTTCCCCGTTGTCCGTTTTGCATTCCGGCGCTTTGTTCTCCTCCGGTGGTCATTTCTAGCTTTATTTCGTGGTGGGGATTAAACATTTCCGGATTGGACCGAGACTTGCCAAGCGGCCTTGGTTTACTGCCGGTAGACCGCCTGTCAAGTTTCGTGCCATTTGGACTTCGTTTGGTACTCCAACGGTTAACCGAGGGACCGAAAAGGCCTCGTGTGTGTTGCAGCCCAACACCCCTCCAATTTGGCCCAAAACCCACCAAACTCTGCTCCATCTCCTAGAGCGTTCGATCATGATCGCGTGGCCGAAAACCGCACCTCATTTGGACTCTCCTAGCTCCCCCTATGCCTATATATACACCCCCTCCATTTTCGAATCTCTCTCCTTCTCCGCAACCCTAAAAAAACAGGGATCTCTCCGCGCCGGACGTGTCCGTCCGCCGCCGGACACGCCGCGCCCAACCACGGGGCGCCACGTGGCACGCGCCGCCAGCCTCTGCCACGAGCCCGAAGCCCATCTTCGGCCCCCGCGCCCTCTTCTTCCTCCTCGCCCACGGCCACCGCCGCCGTACTCCGGCGCGCCCCGCCGCCATCCGCCGCCTCGCGCCGCCCCACGCCACCGGACGCCGCCGCGCACCACCACCGCACCGCCGCGGCCACCTCTCCGCCGCCCGGCCCGAGCCGGAGCTCGCCGCGCCACCGCCGCCTCCCGGCCGCCGCCTCACGCCGCCGGCTCGTCGACCACCGCCGCCGCCCGGCCGGCCTCGCCTCCCTTCTCCACCTCGTCGGAGCCGCCCACCTCGCTGGAGTCCTCGAAATCCGCGCCGATGAACAGTGCATGAACAGTGCACGTCGCCAGATCCAGATCCAAAAAACCCTAGGGGTTGACTTTTCCCCTCTGAACCCTAATTTTTATGCGATCTTTGACCTGCTGTAACTTTGCATCCGTAGCTCCGTTTTGGACATATAGTATATCAAAATGTTTGCCTCGACGAGTACATCATTTCATTCCATTGTATCATTTTCATTTGTGTTCATCTTGATGCCCGAAATGCTGTTAGAAGGAGGCTTCGTGAGTTAATTGTCAGATCCGCTAGTTCATCTTAGACTCGTCATTTTTGCCACGATTATTGTGTGCATGATATGCCTGTGAGTCCTTCATATGTTTTGTTAAGCATCTTGTTATCTTTTCAGAGGTGCAACCCATGCATTTTTAGGATGTGTGTGGTGACTTGTGCAAGCTTTCAAAGTGAGGCACCCGGTAAATCAGTTTTCAGGGACTTAGTAATTTCACCAAGTCTGGGATTATTTAGTTCATGATGCCATATGTTCTTGCTAAATCCTAGTGATCCGTGCCTCTTTTGAGGATGATTAGTAAGGGAGTTTTGTTAATTGTGTAGTGCTCTATCCATCCGTGTCTTTGTTTGTAATTATGGAGCACCCTAGCTTGAGTCAATCGAGCTCTACTTTTGCTTCGTTGTGAATCTGGGCAGATCGTCAACTCGTTTGCGATTTTGCCGATGTTATTGTAGTTGATCCGTGCATGCTATGCCATTGTTCTTGCCATGTCTAGCTAGCATTTTGTGCCTTCTTAATGGATGTATGCTTGCCTTGCCATGACTTGCACCGTAGTGAGTGCATCGAGCTCGTTTACATGCCTTCGTGAGTTATGTTTCAGCATGTCCCAGTTTTCACTAAGTCTGAAAACTGATTATGTTTTTGCTATGTTGGTGTGCTTGTTAGTATATTTTGTGATCCCTTTTGGCTCAAGGTCACTAAGGGACTTTTGTTAAGCTTGTTGAGTAGCTCCATGCCATGTCTTTATTTGTCATGTTCAGGTCCTGTAGCATTTTGTTTTGTTGCTCCGAAGAGGGCTATATGATCTGAAATTCCAGACAAGTGTTAATTTCACCAAGTCTGAGATCTGTTTGCCATTTGCGTTTTTGCCATGCTTGTTTGAACCTGTTAATGGATGATTTGGCCGTAGCTCAGTGCTAGACTTTTGTTAAGAATCTTGTGGGCATCCCTGCCATGTATTTTGTTGTCATAATTGGGTGCTGTAGCATGTTCATTTTGTTGCATTTAGATGCCTACTTGCTGTAAATCGCAGACCGGTGTCATTTTTGAATCGCTTGCCATTTCCAAACCGTAACTCCGATTCCGGCGTTCTTTATATTGTTTTCAAGCGATTTCATCTCATCTTTCCAGTGGCACCCTTGGAATTCCAAGTTGAGGCCAGGTTCATGCATTTCCTGTCATATCTTGCATTTTGCATCCTGCATCGCATCCCGCATAGCATATCATCATTGCATCATATTGCTTGGTCTTGCACGTGGTTGATTGTGTCCTTGTTGCTTGTTTGTCTTGTTTGGGTAGAGCTGGGAGACGAGTTCGCTACCGAGGAGCCCGTTGAGTTTGCTTGTGAGGATCCAGTCAACTCTGACAACTGTGCAGGCAAGATGATCATACCCTCGAAATCACTACTATCTTTGCTATGCTAGTGTGCTCGCTCTTTTGCTATGCCAATGCTACGATGCCTACCTTTTGCTTGTCAGCCTCCCAAATTGCCATGTCAAACCTCTAACCCACCTTTGTCCTAGCAAACCGTTGATTGGCTATGTTATCGCTTTGCTTAGCCCCTCTTATAGCGTTGCTAGTTGCAGGTGAAGATTGGAGCCCGTTCCTTGTTGGAACATATTTTACTTACTTGTTGGGATATCATTATATTGCCATGTTATCTTAATGCATCTATATACTTGGTAAAGGGTGGAAGGCTCGGCCTCTCGCCTAGTGTTTTGTTCCACACTTGTCGCCCTAGTTTCCGTCATATCAGTGTTATGTTCCCGGATTTTTGCATTCCTTACGCGGTTGGGTTATAATGGGAACCCCTTGATAGTTCGCCTTGATTAAAGCTTTTCCAGCAATGCCCAACATTGGTTTTACCATTCGCCGCCTAGCCTTTTCTTTCCCTTGGGTTCTGCAGACTCAAGGGTCATCTTATTTTAACCCCCCCGGGCTAGTGCTCCTCTGAGTGTTGGTCCACCTGTCAACTACCGGTGGCCACCAGGGGCAACTCTGGGCTGGCCTACCCGTACCTAGGACAATCTGAGTGTGCCCTGAGAAAGAGATATGTGCAGCTCCTATCGGGATTTGTCGGCACATTCGGGCGGTGTTGCTGGTCTTGTTTTAACCTGACGAAATGTCTTGTTGTACCGGGATATCGAGTCTGATCGGTGTGTCTCGGGTGGAGGTCTATTCCTTCGTTGACCGTGAGAGCTTGTCATGGGCTAAGTTGGGACTCCCCTGCAGGGATTGAACTTTTGAAAGCCGTGCCCGCGGTTATGGGCAGATGGGAATTTGTTAATGTCCGGTTGTAGATAACTTGAACCTTAACTTAATTAAAATGAATCAACTGAGTGTGTTACCGTGATGGCCTCTTCTCGGCGGAGTCCGGGAGGTGGACATGGTGTTGGTGTAATGTTTGCGCAGGTTGCTCTCTAGTTTCTCACTCGCGCTTTGACTCCTCTTCTCGCTCTCTGTTTTGAATAAGTTAGCCACCATATATGCTAGTCGCTTGCTGCAGCTCCACTCATATTTTACCTTTGCCTTACCTATAAGCTCAAATAGTCTTGATCGCGAGGGTGTGAGATTGCTGAGTCCCTGTGGCTCACAGATTACTATTACACCAGATGCAGGGCCCGATGATTCCGCTCCAGGAGACGCGTATGAGCTCAAGTGGGAGTTCGACGAAGACTCTCAACGATACTACGTTTCCTTTCCCGATGATCAGTAGTGGTGCCCAGTTGGGGGTGATTGGGACCGTGTCGCATGTTGGGTTCTCTTTTATTTTGGCGCCGTAGTCGGGCCTTGAGTGTTTGAATGATGTAATGTTATTTATGTACTTGATTGACGTGGCGAGTGTAAGCCAACTATGTTATCTCCCCTTTTATTATTATATTACATGGGATGTTTGTGAAGATTGCCTAACTTGCGACATATGCCTTCAATGCGATTATGCCTCTAAGTCGTGCCTCGACACGTGGGAGCTATAGTCGCATCGAGGGTGTTATAACCCTCGACTGTAGAGGAAGCAGTCAAACAGCAACGAGATCACGGATCAATGCCTTAGACGATGATGACTCCAAAGATATGCAACACCACCAAAGCCTGTAAATTTTACCGACAAATAAACTTAGATCATAAAGTGTCAAAAACATAGATCACGGACCAATACCTTCATCGCTTTATTTACTAGATGAGCAATACAAAATAAATTCATCCACTTCAAGTTTCACATTCAAAGTATTAGAAATGTTAAATCCTGATGAACAACTTACGAATTTTGCACAATACTATTTTTTAGCAAGACCATGAAGTGTCAAAAAATATTTCATCATTATTTTGCAAGACCATCATGAAGAAAAAACCACTTTATCATGGAGATGCGACACAACAAAGAATGCTAATTCCACCGTGCAAAAATTATATATATCATCACATCACATACAACTTTGACACTTAAGAGTTGGAAAAACAATCATAGTGCTAATGTTATCCATTGATCAATATTTTGCAAACTATCCACCTGCAAACAACATTTTGCAAACTATCCACCTGCATGTGGGACAAAATTCGAATGCTAATTTCTCTGTTTGCAAGCTCTACTAAAACACATAATATACCACACACAATCACATTTGCATCATTTTCTCTTATTAGGACAGTCAATAATATTGCATTTGCATCTTGCCACTAACTTCTTTCAACAAGAGGTCGTCACGAACTCGATCACAAATCGAACTGGAACACAACAACAATCATAGGGAGGTACAAAACTAAGAAAAAAGAAAAAAATCCTCACTTTTAGAGAGGGCCGGCTGGTCGGGGTGGGGACGGGGCGAGCTGCTGCTCAAGTTGAGGAGGGGGCGCCGGACCAGCAACAGAGGAGGGCCGTGGAGGGGGCCCCGGACCGCCGGAGCAGCGGTCGCGGCCGCGAGCGCGCCCAGCTCACCAGCAGCAGGAGGGGACAAGGACGACGAGGCCGCTGCGGGGACGGGGGCGTTGGCGGG
>NC_057800.1:79948751-79963803 GCF_018294505.1 Triticum aestivum
GCGGGGGCACGCGGTGCGGGGAAGGGAGGGACGGGGGCCGAGCGGGTGCGGAGCGGGGACGGCATGATGCGGCCAGGGCGTGGGCGCCGGCGCAGAAGAGGGCGGCAGCGGTGCGAGGCGGGGATGGCTGGCGGCGGCGGGATCGAGGGGCGGAGGGCGGGGATCGAGCGGCGGCGGGGCTGGATCGAGCGTGCGGCGGCGGGGCTGGATCGAGGGTGGATAAGGTGGATGATTGGATAAGGTTTTTTTGGTTTTTTTAGTGTGAGACGCCGGTTGGATAAGATGGGCGGTATGCCAACGGTGTAACTGTCGGCATAGGTGGGGCCGAACTATGCCGACGGTTATACCGTCGGCATACCTGTTTTACATTAAACTTAATTTATTTTTGGAATGTCCTTACTAAATTAATTATTATTTACACATAAACTAGCTATTCATGTGACAAGTTCGGCACCATTCAAAGTAC
This sequence comes from Triticum aestivum, assembly GCF_018294505.1. Lineage (NCBI taxonomy): Eukaryota > Viridiplantae > Streptophyta > Magnoliopsida > Poales > Poaceae > Triticum > Triticum aestivum. Next base: position 79,949,218 of record NC_057800.1, read on the forward strand.
AGTAAAAAAATTAAAAATATATTCGGTCGTACCTGCATGCCATCGGACCGGACTATATCCTAGCCCCGTTGACGCGGTGATCTAGCCCCCGCGGAGGGGGGCCAAACCCCGGAGCCCCAAGACGGGCGTCTACCCATGCAACATCACTTTCACACATGCATCAGGACCCGGTACGGTGTTTCGATGGCATTGCTACAACCAGAAGGCCACCACGAAGCCCAGTTGACCGATGATCTAAGTGATGGCGGTACTACCGTCCGTGGAGGGAGGCAACACCCCGGTGACCCAAGACGGGCGTCTACGCATGCAACATCACTTTGACACACGCATCAGGACCCGTTACGGTGTTTCAGTGGCATAGCTACACCCAGAAGGCCACCACAAAGCCTAGTTGACCCGATGATCTAGCACTTTGACTTTCACCGGACGGGCATGCCGCCAAATCTTGCGTAGGCGGCCTATCACAAGTCTGGAATTGTTGTGGCAGTTGCAAACGCCCGACACGCGTCTCCGGGGTGTGCTCCCCTCACGGACGGCGCCGCCACCGGCACCTGGAGGGGGGAAACGAACGCGTCGGGTCTACACGGAGTGGATATTGCTGTGGGTCTGGCCTGGATATTGCTCCAAAGTGTTCCTATGGGCTGACCTAACACAACCGGGTGGGGAGGTCCACTGCTCAAAGCCCGTCCGTGCAAAGTTAAAGGGCTAGATCCCGTGGTCAAACGCTATAGGGTTAGGTGGGACGGGGGCCCTGGGGGTAGCAATGCCACCGGAGCGTCGCACCGGGCCCTCATACATGCGGGGTGGTGTGGTGGCATGTCCGAAGAGGCGGCACGTGTCTCCGGGGTGTCGCCCCCCTCACGGACGGCGATGACACGGTAGTAGACGTTCTACGGTAACGATGCGGCGTGAATATTATTAAATACTCGGAGCACGATAAAATCATGAGTTTTTTGCACGACATGGGCACATGTGCTATAGGAAAGATGGTAATTTTTCATATTTTTGGTGATGCAGAAGTTTCCGAAAAATTCCCTCTACGCGGATTGCTCTTCGCACGTCTACGACTGTTGCCGGCGGCCTCCGGGGGATAGCATGCCGCCAAATCTTGTGTGGGCAGCCTCTCACAAGTCTGGAAGTGTTGTGGTAGTTGCAAACGCCTGGCACGCGTCTCCGGGGTGTGCCCTCCCCACGGACGGCGCCGCCGCCGGCACCTGGAGGGGGGAAACGGACGCGTCGGGTCTACACGGAGGGGATATTGCTGTGAGTCCGGCCCGAATGTTGCTCCAAAGTGTTCCTATGGGCTGACCTAACACAACCGGGTGGGGAGGTCCACTGCTCAAAGCCCGTCCGTGCAAAGTCAAAGGGCTAGATCTCGTGGTCAAACGCTACAGGGTTAGGCGGGACGGGGGCCCTGTGGGTAGCAATGCCATCGGAGTGTCGCACCGGGCCCTCATACATGCGGGGTGGTGTGGTGGCATGTCCGAAGAGGCGGCACGCGTCTCCGGGGTGTGCCCCCCTCATGGACGGAGATGACACGATAGTAGACATTTTGCGGTAACGATGCGGCGTGAATATTATTAAATACTCGGAGCGCGATAAAATCATGAGTTTTGTTGCACGACGTGGGCACATGTGCTATAGGAACGATGGTAATTTTTCATATTTTTTGGTGATGCAGAAGTTTCCAAAAAATTCCCTCTACGCGGATTGCTCTTCGCGCGTCTATGACTGTGGCCGGCGGCCTCCGGGGGCTAGCATGCCGCCAAATCTTGCATGGGCGGCCTCTCACAAGTCTGGAAGTGTTGTGGCGGTTGCAAATGCTCGGCACGCGTCTCTGGGGTGTGCCCCCCCTCACGGACGGTGCCGCCGCCGGCACCTGGAGGGGGGAAACGGACGCGCCGGGTCTACACGGAGGGGATATTGCTGTGGGTCTGGCCCGGATGTTGCTCCAAAGTGTTCCTATGGGCTGACCTAACACAACCGGGTGGGGAGGTCCACTGCTCAAAGCCCGTCCGTGCAACGTCAAAGGGCTAGATCCAGTGGTCAAACGCTACAGGGTTAGGCGGGACGGGGGCCCTGGGGGTAGCAATGCCATCGGAGTGTCGCACTGGGCCCTCATACATGCGGGGTGGTGTGGTGGCATGTCCGAAGAGGCGGCACGCGTCTCCGAGGTGTGCCCCCCTCACGGACGGCGATGACACGGTAGTAGACGTTTTGCGGTAATGATGCGGCGTGAATATTATTAAATACTCAGAGCGCGATAAAATCATGAGTTTTTTTGCACGACGTGGGCACATGTGCTATAGGAACGATGGTAATTTTTCATATTTTTTGGTGATGCAGAAGTTTCCAAAAAAATCCCTCTACGCGGATTGCTCTTCGCGCGTCTATGACTGTGGCCGGCGGCCTCCGGGGGCTAGCATGCTGCCAAATCTTGCGTGTGCGGCCTCTCACAAGTCTAGAAGTGTTGTGGCGGTTGCAAACGCCCGGCACGGGTCTCCGGGTGTGCCCCCCCTCACGGACGGTGCCGCCGCCGGCACCTGGAGGGGGGAAACGGACGCGTTGGGTCTACACGGATGGGATATTGGTGTGGGTCTGGCCCGGATGTTGCTCCAAAGTGTTCCTATGGGCTGACCTAACACAACCGGGTGGGGAGGTCCACTGCTCAAAGCCCGTCCTTGCAAAGTCAAAGGCCTAGATCCCGTGGTCAAACACTACAGGGTTAGGTGGGACGGGGGCCCTGGGGGGTAGCAATGCCACCGGAGCGTCGCACCGGGCCCTCGTACATGCGGGGTGGTGTGGTGCCATGTCCGAAGAGGCGGCACGCGTCTCCGGGGTGTGGCCCCCCCTCACGGACGACGATGACACGGTAGTAGACGTTCTGCGGTAACGATGCGGCGTGAATATTATTAAATACTCGGTGCGCGATAAAATCATGAGTTTTTTTTGCACGACATGGGCACATGTGCTATAGGAACGATGGTAATTTTTCATATTTTTTGTGATGTAGAAGTTTCCGAAAAATTCCCTCTACGCGGATTGCTCTTCGCGCGTCTACGACTGTGGCCGTCGGCCTCCGGGGGCTAGCATGCCGCCAAAATGTTGCGTGGACGGCCTCTCACAAGTCTGGAAATGTTGTGGCGGTTGCAAACGCCCGGCACGCATCTTCGGGGTGTGCCCCCCCTCACGGACGGCGCCGCCGCTGGCACCTGCAGGGGGGAAACAGACGCGTCAGGTCTACACAGAGGGGATATTGCTGTGGGTCTAGCCCGGATGTTGCTCCAAAGTGTTCCTATGGGCTAACCTAACACAACCGGGTGGGGAGGTCCACTGCTCAAAGCCCGTCCATGCAAAGTCAAAGGGCTAGATCCCGTGGTCAAACGCTACAGGGTTAGGCAGGACGGGGGCCCTGGGGTAGCAATGCCACCGGAGCGTCACACCGGGCCCTCATACATGCGAGGTGGTGTGGTGGCATATCCGAAGAGGTGGCACGCATCTCTGGGGTGTGGCACCCCTCACGGACGGCGATGACACGGTAGTAGACGTTCTGCGGTAACGATGCGGCGTGAATATTATTAAATACTCGGAGCGCGATAAAATCATGAGTTTTTTTGCACGACGTGGGCACATGTGCTATAGGAACGATGGTAATTTTTCATATTTTTTGGTGATGCAGAAGTTTCCGAAAAATTCCCTCTACGCGGATTACTCTTCGCGCATCTATGACTGTGGCCGGCGGCCTCCGGGGGCTAGCATGCCGCCAAATCTTGCATGGGCGGCCTCTCACAAGTCTAGAAGTGTTGTGGCGGTTGCAAACGCCCGGCACGCGTCTTCGGGGTGTGCCCCCCCTCACGGACGGCACCGCCGCCGGCACCTGGAGGGGGGAAACGGACGCGTCGGGTCTACATGGAGGGGATATTGCTGTGGGTCTGGCCCGGATGTTGCTCCAAAGTGTTCCTATGGGCTGACCTAACACAATCGGGTGGGGAGGTCCACTGCTCAAAGCCCGTCCGTGCAAAGTCAAAGGGCTAGATCCCGTGGTCAAACGCTACAGGGTTAGGCGGGACGGGGGCCCTGGGGGTAGCAATGCCACCGGAGCGTCGCACCGGGCCCTCATACATGCGGGGTGGTGTGGTGGCATGTCCAAAGAGGCGGCACGCGTCTCCGGGGTGTGGCCCCCCTCACGGACGGTGATGACACGGTAGTAGACGTTCTGCGGTAACGATGTGGCGTGAATATTATTAAATACTCGGAGCGCGATAAAATCATGAGTTTTTTTGCACGACGTGGGCACATGTCCTATAGGAACGATGGTAATTTTTCATATTTTTTGGTGATGCAGAAGTTTCCGAAAAATTCCCTCTACGCGGATTGCTCTTCGCGCGTCTACGACTTTGGCCGGCGGCCTCCGGGGGCTAGCATGCCGCCAAATCTTGGGTGGGCGGCCTCTCACAAGTCTGGAAGTGTTGTGGCGGTTGCAAACGACCGCCACGCGTCTCCGGGGTGTGCCCCCCCTCACGAACGGCGCCGCCGCCGGCACCTGGAGGGGGGAAACGGACGCGTCGGGTCTACACGGAGGGGCTATTGCTGTGGTACTGGCCCGGATGTTGCTCCAAAGTGTTCCTATGGGCTGACCTAACACAACCGGGTGGGGAGGTCCACTGCTCAAACCCCGTCCGTGCAAAGTCAAAGGGTTAGATCCCGTGGTCAAACGCTACTAGGTTAGGCGGGACGGGGGCCCTGGGGGTAGCAATGCCACCGGAGCGTCGCACCGGGCCCTCATACATGCGGGGTGGTGTGGTGGCATGTCCGAATAGGCGGCACGCGTCTCCGGGGTGTGGCCCCCATCACGGACGGCGATGACACGGTAGCAGACGTTCTGCGGTAACGAGGCGGCGTGAATTTTATTAAATACTCGGAGCGCGATAAAATCATGAGTTTTTCTGCACGACGTGGGCACATGTGCTATAGGAACGATGGTAATTTTACATATTTTTTGGTGATGCAGAAGTTTCCAAAAAAATCCCTCTACGCGGATTGCTCTTCGCGCGTCTACGACTGTGGCCGGCGGCCTCCGGGGGCTAGCATGCCGCCAAATCTTGCGTGGGCGGCCTCTCACAAGTCTGGAAGTGTTGTGGTGGTTGCAAACGCCCGGCACGCGTCTCTGGGGTGTGCCGCCCTCACGGACGACGCCGCCGCCGGCACCTGGAGGGGGGAAACGGATACGTCGGGTCTACACGGAGGGGATATTGCTGTGGGTCTGGCCCGGATGTTGCTCCAAAGTGTTCCTATGGGCTGACCTAACACAACCGGGTGGGGAGGTCCACTGCTCAAAGCCCGTCTGTGCAAAGTCAAAGGGCTAGATCCCGTGGTCAAACGCTACAGGGTTAGGTGGGACGGGGGCCCTGGGGGTAGCAATGCCACCGGAGCGTCGCACCGGGCCCTCATACATGCGGGGTGGTGTTGTGGCATGTCCGAAGAGGCGGCACGCGTCTCCGGGGTGTGGCCCCCCCTCACGGACGACGATGACACGGTAGTAGACGTTCTGCGGTAACGATGCGGCGTGAATATTATTAAATACTCGGAGCGCGATAAAATTATGAGTTTTTTTGCACGACGTGGGCACATGTGCTATAGGAACGATGGTAATTTTTCATATTTTTTGGTGATGCAGAAGTTTCCAAAAAAATCCCTCTACGCGGATTGCTCTTCGCGCGTCTACGACTGTGGCCGGCGGCCTCCGGGGGCTAGCATGCCGCCAAATCTTGCGTGGGCGGCCTCTCACAAGTCTGGAAGTGTTGTGGTGGTTGCAAACGCCCGGCACGCGTCTCTGGGGTGTGCCGCCCTCACGGACGACGCCGCCGCCGGCACCTGGAGGGGGGAAACGGATACGTCGGGTCTACACGGAGGGGATATTGCTGTGGGTCTGGCCCGGATGTTGCTCCAAAGTGTTCCTATGGGCTGACCTAACACAACCGGGTGGGGAGGTCCACTGCTCAAAGCCCGTCTGTGCAAAGTCAAAGGGCTAGATCCCGTGGTCAAACGCTACAGGGTTAGGTGGGACGGGGGCCCTGGGGGTAGCAATGCCACCGGAGCGTCGCACCGGGCCCTCATACATGCGGGGTGGTGTTGTGGCATGTCCGAAGAGGCGGCACGCGTCTCCGGGGTGTGGCCCCCCCTCACGGACGACGATGACACGGTAGTAGACGTTCTGCGGTAACGATGCGGCGTGAATATTATTAAATACTCGGAGCGCGATAAAATTATGAGTTTTTTTGCACGACGTGGGCACATGTGCTATAGGAACGATGGTAATTTTTCATATTTTTTGGTGATGCAGAAGTTTCCAAATAATTCCCTCTACGCGGATTGCTCTTCGCGCGTCTACGACTGTGGCCGGCGGCCTCCGGGGGCTAGCATGCCGCCAAATCTTGCGTGGGCGGCCTCTCACAAGTCTGGAAGTGTTGTGGCGGTTGCAAACGCCCGGCACGCGTCTCTGGGGTGTGCCCCCCCTCACGGACGGCGCCGCCGCTGGCACCTTGAGGGGGGAAACGCACGCGTCGGGTCTACACGGAGGGGATATTGCTGTGGGTCTGGCCCGGATGTTGATCCAAAGTGTTCCTATGGGCTGACCTAACACAACCGGGTGGGGAGGTCCACTGCTCAAAGCCCGTCCGTGCAAAGTCAAAGGGCTAGATCCCGTGGTCAAACGCTACAGGGTTAGGCGGGACGGGGGCCCTGGGGGTAGCAATGCCACCGGAGCGTCGCACCGGGCCCTCATACATGCGGGGTGGTGTGGTGGCATGTCCAAAGAGGCGGCACGCGTCTCCGGGGAGTGGCCCCCTTCACGGACGGTGATGACACGGTAGTAGACGTTCTGCGGTAACGATGTGGCGTGAATATAATTAAATACTCGGAGCGCGATAAAATCATGAGTTTTTTTGCACGACGTGGGCACATGTCCTATAGGAACGATGGTAATTTTTCATATTTTTTGGTGATGCAGAAGTTTCCGAAAAATTCCCTCTACGCGGATTGCTCTTCGCGCGTCTACGACTGTGGCCGGCGGCCTCCAGGGGCTAGCATGCCGCCAAATCTTGGGTGAGCGGCCTCTCACAAGTCTGGAAGTGTTTTGGCGTTTGCAAACGCCCAGCACGCATCTCCGGGGTGTGCCCCCCCTCACGGACGGCGCCGCCGCCGGCACCTGGAGGGGGGAAACGGACGCGTCGGGTCTACACGGAGGGGATATTGCTGTGGTACTGGTCCGGATGTTGCTCCAAAGTGTTCCTATGGGCTGACCTAACACAACCGGGTGGGGAGGTCCACTGCTCAAAGCCCGTCCGTGCAAAGTCAAAGGGTTAGATCCCGTGGTCAAACGCTGCAGGGTTAGGCGGGACCGGGGCCATGGGGGTAGCAATGCCACCGGAGCGTCGCACCGGGCCCTCATACATGCAGGGTGGTGTGGTGGCATGTCCGAATAGGCGGCACGCGTCTCCGGGGTGTGGCCCCCCTCACGGACGGCGATGACACAGTAGTAGATGTTCTGCGGTAACGATGCGGCGTGAATATTATTAAATACTCGGAGCGCGATAAAATCATGAGTTTTTTTGCACGACGTGGGCACATGTGCTATAGGAACGATGGTAATTTTTCATATTTTTTGGTGATGCAGAAGTTTCCGAAAAATTCCCTCTACGCGGATTGCTCTTCGCGCATCTACGACTGTGGCCGGCAGCCTCCAGGGGCTAGCATGCCGCCAAATCTTCCGTGGGCGGCCTCTCACAAGTCTGGAAGTGTTGTGGCGGTTGCAAACGCCCGGCACGCGTCTCCGGGGTGTGCCCCCCCCCCTCACGGACGGTGCCGCCGCCGGCACCTGGAGGGGGGAAACGGATGCGTCGGGTCTACACGGAGGGGATATTGCTGTGGGTCTGGCCCGGATGTTGATCCAAAGTGTTCCGATGGGCTGACCTAACACAACTGGGTGGGGAGGTCCACTGCTCAAAGCCCGTCCGTGCAAAGTCAAAGGGCTAGATCCCGTGGTCAAACGCTACAGGGTTAGGCGGGACGGGGGCCCTGAGGGTAGCAATGCCACCGGTGCGTCGCACCAGGCCCTCATACATGCGGGGTGGTGTGGTGGAATGTCCAAAGAGGCGGCACGCGTCTCCGGGGTGTGGCCCCCCTCACGGACGGCGATGACACGGTAGTAGACGTTCTGCGGTAACGATGTGGCGTGAATATTATTAAATACTCGGAGCGCGATATAATCATGAGTTTTTTTTTGCACGACATGGGCACATGTGCTATAGGAACGATGGTAATTTTTCATATTTTTTGGTGATGCAGAAGTTTCCAAAAAATTCCCTCTACGCGGATTGCTCTTCACGCGTCTATGACTGTGGCCGGCGGCCTCCGGGGGCTAGTATGCCGCCAAATCTTGCGTGGGTGGCCTCTAAGTGTTGTGGCGGTTGCAAACGCCCGGCACGCGTCTCTGGGGTGTGCCCCCCCTCACGGACGGCGCCGCCGCTGGCACCTGGAGGGGGGAAACGGACGCGTCGGGTCTACACGGAGGGGATATTGCTGTGGGTCTGGCCCGGATGTTGATCCAAAGTGTTCCTATGGGCTGACCTAACACAACCGGGTGGGGAGGTCCACTGCTCAAAGCCCGTCCGTGCAAAGTCAAAGGGCTAGATCCCGTGGTCAAACGCTACAGGGTTAGGCGGGACGGGGGCCCTGGGGGTAGCAATGCCACCGAAGCGTCGCACCGGGCCCTCATACATGCGGGGTGGTGTGGTGGCATGTCCAAAGAGGCGGCACGCGTCTCCGCGGTGTGGCCCCCTTCACGGACGGTGTTGACACGGTAGTAGACGTTCTGCGGTAACGATGTGGCGTGAATATTATTAAATACTCAGAGCGCGATAAAATCATGAGTTTTTTTGCACGACGTGGGCACATGTCCTATAGGAACGATGGTAATTTTTCATATTTTTTGGTGATGCAGAAGTTTCCGAAAAATTCCCTCTACGCGGATTGATCTTCGCGCGTCTACGACTGTGGCCGGCGGCCTCCAGGGGCTAGCATGCCGCCAAATCTTGGGTGGGCGGCCTCTCACAAGTCTGGAAGTGTTTTGGCGTTTGCAAACGCCCAGCACGCATCTCCGGAGTGTGCCCCCCCTCACGGACGGCGCCGCCGCCGGCACCTGGAGGGGGGAAACAGACGCGTCGGGTCTAGACGGAGGGGATATTGCTGTGGTACTGGTCCGGATGTTGCTCCAAAGTGTTCCTATGGGCTGACCTAACACAACCGGGTAGGGAGGTCCACTGCTCAAAGCCCGTCCGTGCAAAGTCAAAGGGTTAGATCCCGTGGTCAAACGCTGCAGGGTTAGGCGGGACCGGGGCCCTGGGGGTAGCAATGCCACCGGAGCGTCGCACCAGGCCCTCATGCATGCGGGGTGGTGTGGTGGCATGTCCGAATAGGCGGCACGCGTCTCCGGGGTGTGGCCCCCCTCACGGACGGCGATGACACAGTAGTAGACGTTCTGCGGTAACGATGCGGCGTGAATATTATTAAATACTCGGAGCGCGATAAAATCATGAGTCTTTTTGCACGACGTGGGCACATGTGCTATAGGAACGATGGTATTTTTTCATATTTTTTGGTGATGCAGAAGTTTCCGAAAAATTCCCTCTACGCGGATTGCTCTTCGCACATCTACGACTGTGGCCGGCGGCCTCCGGGGGCTAGCATGCCGCCAAATCTTGCGTGGGCGGCCTCTCACAAGTCTGGAAGTGTTGTGGCAGTTGCAAACGCCCGGCACGCGTCTCCGGGGTGTGCCCCCCCCCCTCACGGACGGTGCCGCCGCCGGCACCTGGAGGGGGGAAACGGATGCGTCGGGTCTACACGGAGGGGATATTGCTGTGGGTCTGGCCCGGATGTTGATCCAAAGTGTTCCGATGGGCTGACCTAACACAACTGGGTGGGGAGGTCCACTGCTCAAAGCCCGTCCGTGCAAAGTCAAAGGGCTAGATCCCGTGGTCAAACGCTACAGGGTTAGGCGGGACGGGGGCCCTGGGGGTAGCAATGCCACCGGTGCGTCGCACCAGGCCCTCATACATGCGGGGTGGTGTGGTGGCATGTCCAAAGAGGCGGCACGCGTCTCCGGGGTGTGGCCCCCTTCACGGACGGTGATGACACGGTAGTAGACGTTCTGCGGTAACGATGTGGCGTGAATATTATTAAATACTCGGAGCGCGATATAATCATGAGTTTTTTTGCACGACGTGGGCACATGTGCTATAGGAACGATGGTAATTTTTCATATTTTTTGGTGATGCAGAAGTTTCCAAAAAATTCCCTCTACGCGGATTGCTCTTCGCGCGTCTATGACTGTGGCCGGCGGCCTCCGGGGGCTAGTATGCCGCCAAATCTTGCGTGGGTGGCCTCTAAGTGTTGTGGCGGTTGCAAACGCCCGGCACGCGTCTCTGGGGTGTGCCCCCCCTCACGGACGGCGCCGCCGCTGGCACCTGGAGGGGGGAAACGGACGTGTCGGGTCTACACGGAGGGGATATTGCTGTGGGTCTGGCCCGGATGTTGATCCAAAGTGTTCCTATGGGCTGACCTAACACAACCGGGTGGGGAGGTCCACTGCTCAAAGCCCGTCCGTGCAAAGTCAAAGGGCTAGATCCCGTGGTCAAACGCTACAGGGTTAGGCGGGACAGGGGCCCTGGGGGTAGCAATGCCACCGGAGCGTCGCACCGGGCCCTCATACATGCGGGGTGGTGTGGTGGCATGTCCAAAGAGGCGGCACGCGTCTCCGGGGTGTGGCCCCCCTCACGGACGGTGATGACACGGTAGTAGACGTTTTGCGGTAACGATGTGGCGTGAATATTATTAAATTCTCGGAGCGCGATAAAATCATGAGTTTTTTTGCACGACGTGGGCACATGTCCTATAGGAACGATGGTAATTTTTCATATTTTTTGGTGATGCAGAAGTTTCCGAAAAATTCCCTCTACGCGGATTGCTCTTCGCGCGTCTACGACTTTGGCCGGCGGACTCCAGGGGCTAGCATGCCGCCAAATCTTGGGTGGGCGGCCTCTCACAAGTCTGGAAGTGTTTTTGCGTTTGCAAACGCCTAGCATGCGTCTCCGGGGTGTGCCCCCCCTCACGGACGGCGCCGCCGCCGGCACCTGGACGGGGGAAACGGACGCGTCGGGTCTACACGGAGGGGATATTGCTGTGGTATTGGTCCGGATGTTGCTCCAAAGTGTTCCTATGGGCTGACCTAACACAACCGGGTGGGGAGGTCCACTGCTCAAAGCCCGTCCGTGCAAAGTCAAAGGGTTAGATCCTGTGGTCAAACGCTGCAGGGTTAGGCAGGACCGGGGCCCTGGGGGTAGCAATGCCACCGGAGCGTCGCACCGGGCCCTCATACATGCGGGGTGGTGTGGTGGCATGTCCGAATAGGCGGCACGCGTCTCCGGGGTGTGGCTCCCCTCACGGACGGCGATGACACAGTAGTAGACGTTCTGCGGTAACGATGCGGCGTGAATATTATTAAATACTCGGAGCACGATAAAATCATGAGTTTTTTTGCACGACGTGGGCACATGTGCTATAGGAACGATGGTAATTTTTCATATTTTTTGGTGATGCAGAAGTTTCCGAAAAATTCCCTCTACGCGGATTGCTCTTCGCGCATCTACGACTGTGGCCGGCGGCCTCCGGGGGCTACCATGCTGCCAAAGCTTGCGTGGGCGGCCTCTCACAAGTCTGGAAGTGTTGTGGCGGTTGCAAACGCCCGGCACGCGTCTCCGGGGTGTGCCCCCCCTCACGGACGGTGCCGTCGCCGGCACCTGGAGGGGGGAAACGGATGCGTCGGGTCTACACGGAGGGGATATTGCTGTGGGTCTGGCCCGGATGTTGATCCAAAGTGTTCCGATGGGCTGACCTAACACAACTGGGTGGGGAGGTCCACTGCTCAAAGCCCGTCCGTGCAAAGTCAAAGGGCTAGACCTCGTGGTCAAACGCTACAGGGTTAGGCGGGACGGGGGCCCTGGGGGTAGCAATGCCACCGGAGCGTCGCACCGGGCCCTCATACATGCGGGGTGGTGTGGTGGCATGTCCAAAGAGGCGGCACGCGTCTCCGGGGTGTGGCCCCCCTCACGGACGGCGATGACACGGTAGTAGACGTTCTGCGGTAACGATGTGGCGTGAATATTATTAAATACTCGGAGCGCGATATAATCATGAGTTTTTTTGCACGACGTGGGCACATGTGCTATAGGAACGATGGTAATTTTTCATATTTTTTGGTGATGCAGAAGTTTCCGAAAAATTCCCTCTACGCGGATTGCTCTTCGCGCGTCTATGACTGTGGCCGGCGGCCTCCGGGGGCTAGTATGCCGCCAAATCTTGCGTGGGTGGCCTCTAAGTGTTGTGGCGGTTGCAAACGCCCGGCACGCGTCTCTGGGGTGTGCCCCCCCTCACGGACGGCGCCGCCGCTGGCACCTGGAGGGGGGAAACGGACGTGTCGGGTCTACACGGAGGGGATATTGCTGTGGGTCTGGCCCGGATGTTGATCCAAAGTGTTCCTATGGGATGACCTAACACAACCGGGTGGGGAGGTCCACTGCTCAAAGCCCGTCCGTGCAAAGTCAAAGGGCTAGATCCCGTGGTCAAACGCTACAGGGTTAGGCGGGACAGGGGCCCTGGGGGTAGCAATGCCACCGGAGCGTCGCACCGGGCCCTCATACATGCGGGGTGGTGTGGTGGCATGTCCCAAGAGGCGGCACGCGTCTCCGGGGTGTGGCCCCCCTCACGGACGGTGATGACACGGTAGTAGACGTTTTGCGGTAACGATGTGGCGTGAATATTATTAAATACTCGGAGCGCGATAAAATCATGAGTTTTTTTGCACGACGTGGGCACATGTCCTATAGGAACGATGGTAATTTTTCATATTTTTTGGTGATGCAGAAGTTTCCGAAAAATTCCCTCTACGCGGATTGCTCTTCGCGCGTCTACGACTTTGGCCGGCGGACTCCAGGGGCTAGCATGCCGCCAAATCTTGGGTGGGCGGCCTCTCACAAGTCTGGAAGTGTTTTTGCGTTTGCAAACGCCTAGCATGCGTCTCCGGGGTGTGCCCCCCCTCACGGACGGCGCCGCCGCCGGCACCTGGACGGGGGAAACGGACGCGTCGGGTCTACACGGAGGGGATATTGCTGTGGTATTGGTCCGGATGTTGCTCCAAAGTGTTCCTATGGGCTGACCTAACACAACCGGGTGGGGAGGTCCACTGCTCAAAGCCCGTCCGTGCAAAGTCAAAGGGTTAGATCCTGTGGTCAAACGCTGCAGGGTTAGGCAGGACCGGGGCCCTGGGGGTAGCAATGCCACCGGAGCGTCGCACCGGGCCCTCATACATGCGGGGTGGTGTGGTGGCATGTCCGAATAGGCGGCACGCGTCTCCGGGGTGTGGCTCCCCTCACGGACGGCGATGACACAGTAGTAGACGTTCTGCGGTAACGATGCGGCGTGAATATTATTAAATACTCGGAGCACGATAAAATCATGAGTTTTTTTGCACGACGTGGGCACATGTGCTATTGGAACGATGGTAATTTTTCATATTTTTTGGTGATGCAGAAGTTTCCGAAAAATTCCCTCTATGCGGATTGCTCTTCGCGCATCTACGACTGTGGCCGGCGGCCTCCGGGGGCTACCATGCCGCCAAAGCTTGCGTGGGCGGCCTCTCACAAGTCTGGAAGTGTTGTGGCGGTTGCAAACGCCCGGCACGCGTCTCCGGGGTGTGCCCCCCCTCACGGACGGTGCCGTCGCCGGCACCTGGAGGGGGAAACGGATGCGTCGGGTCTACACGGAGGGGATATTGCTGTGGGTCTGGCCCGGATGTTGATCCAAAGTGTTCCGATGGGCTGACCTAACACAACTGGGTGGGGAGGTCCACTGCTCAAAGCCCGTCCGTGCAAAGTCAAAGGGCTAGACCCCGTGGTCAAACGCTACAGGGTTAGGCGGGACGGGGGCCCTGGGGGTAGCAATGCCACCGGAGCGTCGCACCGGGCCCTCATACATGCGGGGTGGTGTGGTGGCATGTCCAAAGAGGCGGCACGCGTCTCCGGGGTGTGGCCCCCCTCACGGACGGCGATGACACGGTAGTAGACGTTCTGCGGTAACGATGTGGCGTGAATATTATTAAATACTCGGAGCGCGATATAATCATGAGTTTTTTTGCACGACGTGGGCACATGTGCTATAGGAACGATGGTAATTTTTCATATTTTTTGGTGATGCAGAAGTTTCCGAAAAATTCCCTCTACGCGGATTGCTCTTCGCGCGTCTATGACTGTGGCCGGCGGCCTCCGGGGGCTAGTATGCCGCCAAATCTTGCGTGGGTGGCCTCTAAGTGTTGTGGCGGTTGCAAACGCCCGGCACGCGTCTCTGGGGTGTGCCCCCCCTCACGGACGGCGCCGCCGCTGGCACCTGGAGGGGGGAAACGGACGTGTCGGGTCTACACGGAGGGGATATTGCTGTGGGTCTGGCCCGGATGTTGATCCAAAGTGTTCCTATGGG